>NW_008664127.1:49474-96492 GCF_000695815.1 Acanthisitta chloris | reverse complement strand
AAATTATTCAAAAAAAGAAAATAAATAAAAATACTATAAAGGAATAAAATTAAGAAAAATATAAAAAATGAAGTCGATAAAATCAATAAAATAATAAAATGAAGTAAAAAGTAGCAAAGAATAAAATCACAAAAAATTTGAAATAAAATAAAACAAAACAAAACAAAATAAACAGACAACCACCCCCCAAGGCACCTGAAGACCAGGCTCCACATCGCAGCTGCCCTGGTGAAGTGAAATAGGTTGGATGTTTTCTCAGCCAACCCAAACCAATTAGATTCGATTGTGGTTTAATGATTCTCCAAATGCCTTTTTTGTTTTTGTTCTATTCCTTTGTCCTGAGGCTTTTCTTCCAATCCTTTCGAATCCTCATCCTTGGGAGGATGATCAAGTTTGATCGGGTGGTTTGAATAAGAATTTGTTCCTAAACAGCTTCTTCCCCTCGAGGAAATCATGGGATGAAATAAAGAAATAAACAAGGAAATAATTAAGGAACTACCTCTAATTCCCTTGAAAAATCAGAGCTGTTTTATGAGTATTATTACTGGCTTAATGCTAATTTTCCTTCTTTTCCCATGGGCCTCACCCCAGACTGTCCCTCCCGAGCAAGCAGAATTCACTGTGCAAAAGGTTCCAAAGCTGATGTTGAAGTGTTCTCCAGGAATCTGCTCATGCCAATGGCCAAGGCTTTCCCTGTGCTGCAGCAGCAGCCTGAACACTGTGTATTTACCACATCCTCTAAGGTGCTGACAGCTCACAAGGAGTTGATAAACGCCATTCCTCGGGAAGATAAATGTAAAGCAAACCTTAAACCTCTGGCAATTTATTCACAAATCCAATTATTTTTTTTTTCTAACAAACAGCATTTTAAAGTGAAGGGATTGGGAATTTTAAAGAGCAACAACAGGACTTGGCCTTGGGTTTTATTTATCAGCATTGAGGGAAACGAGATAGAAAAAGGAAAAATCTAAACAAAAGGAGGTTGGGAGGAAGACATTAATATTCTCTACTTGTATGGGTCCTGACTCCCTGCTGAGGGGACTTCACATGCTCAGAGTCACAATAACCAACTCCAAGCGAGTCGAGTCCAGAACTGCAGAGCAAGTCACAAGCTTTTTCATAGGAATAACATCCTTACAAGATTTGGAGAAGCAGAGAGATTTAGGAGCTGCAGTGATGGGACAAGGGGCAATGGATACAGATTGAAGGAAGGGAATTTTAGGTTAGCTATTAGGCAGATGTTTACCTGTGAGGGTGATGAGACACTGGCACAGGTTGCCCAGGGAGGCTGTGGCTGCCCCAACCCTGACAGTGTTCAAAGGTTGGATGAAGACTTGGGCAACCCCTAAAATCCTATGATTCTATGATTTCAGAGCTTATCTACATAAAGGAGTTCAGCACAGCTCCCAGATGTCCCAGAGCTGGAGGATTTGGGCACCCACATAGCTTAGACTTGTTCCTCAGTGCCAACACAGGAGCCAGGAGAGGAGCAATCAAACACTTTTGAAAGTACAAAACTTCGTTTAAGGATTTGCTGCAGAAGCAGCAGATGCCAAGGGTGTGAATATCCTCCCCAGGTGCACAGTCCCTAGGGAGGTGGTGACAATATAGGACAGACCTTTCCTGCATGGATCTGCACATCAGTGTCCTCTCTGGTCTTCAGGAATGTTCAGTGCTGTTGGGACATACCTGAAGGATTCAGTTCTATGAACCAGCTTGGTACAGGACCATAATTCTGCTTTAAAATGTTTCAAGGGCAGTATGTCCTTCTTACAGATAGACTCTCCTATAATGTTATGGTTTACTTTGTTAAAATAATGAGGCAACTCACATTTTTACTTGCAGAATAAAATATGCCTTAGTAGGTTTAACTTTCTGTAACAACATCAGACTTTCGTAGGAGAACACTATAGGTACAACTCTCTGCCCACTTTAGAGAATGACATATGTGGGGACCATGAAATGGAAGCTGTTGACATGCACACCACAAAATAGATGAGAAAACCCTGGACTGTAACCCCTGCTGCTTTCCTTTTGACCATAACTGCATGTAAACACAGCGAGACAAAAGCTCAGCACAGGCATTAGAAGAGGTTTGGTCAGTTGTGCTGTGAAATACTATTGGCACATACAGATCTGGTGGGTTGATTTTTCCTTTCTTCTCGTCGTTTTTTGCATACCTGAGTCACATGAGCTAAATATTTGCCGTTGCACGTACAGTGTGGGTGAGTGCAGGGTCAGGAAGTGCCTCAATTTGGAGCTGTTTGGTGAATCCTGAAGTTCAGTTAAGTGATATTTTTTTTTCTGGTTACTGGTTTTAAAAGAGCAAATCCTTTGGATTGCATATTTTCAGGAATACCTCCTCTAGCAAAACCAGCCCAAGTAAACAAAATGATCCTCTCCAGGAGAGTGATATTCTTCATTATAAGCAGGATAATTGTGTTTGGGGCTAAGCAAGGAAACACTTCTGTGCTGGGATATCAGAAAGCAAAACTATGAGTAACTAAGACATGGAATAGAGACTGGAAACATACATAAGTGTGTCTCAGAGTCATGACAACATGTTACACTCCTAGCTTTGGTGAAAGAAATTGCACCATGGATAAATCTATCCCTCTGGGAGGACCCATGTGAACCCTTCAAGTGATGCTGAAAAGTTGGGATGTTCCACTCGGTTGTACACTAAACCATCCCATTAGTGCATGAAACATCCTCAAATTTGTCCTGGGCTAGTTTTGAGTATTAAGATTAGAGCTACACCTGTGTATCAGAGCCTGCTGGGAAAGGAGGTGCAGGAGTATGAAGCTGTGAGGAGCTTGGAGCAGGCAGAGCTCAGAGACACAAAAAACCTGCCACGATCCCTTCCTCAATATCCTTCCTTCTGCAATGTTATCCCAAAAACCAGCCACATCTCAGTGAAAACACACTTCTTCTCGATTCCCCAAACGAGCAGCTGTCCATAACTGCATTTAGATGCTGATGTGAGCACAGAATTGCTCACACAACCACCACGTGAGACTGAGCACCCGATCTGCGTCGATAAACTGAATTATTACATCTGTGACCACATCTGAGGCAGAAATGTCTCATTCCGATTTCAAGAAGGAGCATGTGATGAGACAATCACCCGCTTTGCATAGTTTAAAATACTTTCATACCAATGCCTCTCTTTGCTGGGCTCTAGTGGAGGTTTCACATAGGTGAGTGTCCTTGGGTTTGATTCACGCAGATTTCGGACACACAATGTGTGAAACCATTTAGACATTAAGCACTTCTCTTTTTTTTTCTTTTTTTTTCATTCGGCATCTCAATGACTCATTTGGAGTGCTTGCACACAAAGGCACACAAAACCCCCTGGAGCAACGATTTACAGTAAAAATGTTTGGGGTATGTGTCAACCAGTGCAGAATGGGCATTCGACTTTGTTAGAAGAGTCTGGGCAAGATTTCTGACTAAGAAATATTTCTTACTAGCTAAAATATTTGGGGGTATTTTCACTGGGAAAATTTCAAGTGCGTTATCATCTCCTGCATCTGCCTACAGAAGGGAAATGTCATCATTCCCACCGATGTTATAAGCTGCAAGCATGAAAGGTGGGAGTTTGGTTAGCCAAAGCTGGGCTGAATTTCAGCCTTTTTATCCTACCTCAGCTGCTTTGACCACAGCAGTTCCTCAAAAGGTGCTGCTAGTAGCTGTTTTTAGCTGTTTGCTAATCAAGCAGTTGTGTCAAGGGAGGTACCACTGTCCCTGTCACTGAGGTACAAACACCAAAGCACAGATTAAATGACTTTTTCGAGATCACAAGTTAATTCAGTATCACAAGAGCAGAATAAAAACTTCCCAACTCCAATTACAAACACTATGGTTGTGTATTTCTAACTCATTTTTAGCTGGTACATTCCAAATGCAGTTTTAGGTCCTGAATAATGCAAAGCTGCCAAATTCCAGCTAAATATTTTGTCCCACTCAGGGCACATAACTCTTTTCTAATTATCCTCCCTATTTCTTGATGTAACATGACACTCAAATCCTCTTCGGCTGTAAACATCCTATTTTCTGACTGATGATTTCCCCGCACATATTAAGACTTCAACCTAATGAGAATTAGAGTAAGAATTAACATTTATGCCCTGATTTATACTGACTTTATTGCAATGCTGGTGAGAATGGCAACAAATAGCCACGTGAGCATCACAGCTGCAAATAGTACATTGCTTAGCATAAAAATGTGTTATTTATTATTGTCCCAAAACTCCCACACAGGAAAATATTTCTTAGCCTAACTGTCCCTCCAGAAAACGTTTATGAAAGTTTAGTTTCTACGCAAGAATGGAGACATGACTTTTGTTTCCTGCTAGTACTGTATCTAATACTGAGGCTGTTGAGTTCTTAGGTCATGGAAAGGAGAGAAAAGAAGGTATTAACATATCAATGCCACAGTCTCCTCAGGAGCCAGGGAGTGGGAACAATATTTGCATCTACAGTTTGTTAACAGCACAGGCAAAACTGCTAGTGAAAATTCTTAAATTAGGGTTTAATGTGCAGCTCTGTGTTTTCAAAAGGGAAACAAAAAAGCCACCACAAACCCCATGTGCTCGGGAGTGGCTTGTTCTGTGTAAATATCACCGTAAATCACCACTGAGGACCTGAACCCCTTTTTGGTTGGGCAGAGAAGAAATTCCTGGGATAACAAGTTAATCCAGAACTGCCTTGCTGCAGTTTTCATGGACTCCCAACTAGGGAAATCACAAGGCTGATGGAAAGGAAAATTGCTTGAGAAGAAGAAATTCATTGTGTCATCTATCTGGAGACATTGCTACTTCATAGAGATTCAGAAATCACCATCTTAAATAAGACCTCAGTGGATAAACATCTTCTCAATGTTGGCCAGTTCAGAGTTTGGGATATTCAGGGATCTTGTGGAAGATCCCATCTATAGCAGAGTTGTGTTCCAACCCACATCTGTTACCCGTGTCTTATGCCTCAGAGCCTGAGAAGCTATAATTCCTTTTCTTGCCTCATGGCTATTCCTGATACACATCTCACTTTTTTTTCTTTGGCTTCCCAGAACATCTTGTGATAATGAGTTCCATGGAATACTCATGTTGCCCTGCAAAAACTAATTCCTTTAGCCTTTTCAAACATGTCACTTGTCTCTAAGCCACCTCTACTTGTGAAGGACTTGTTGCTGGAATAAGATTGATCACAGTATCTCAGATACCATCACAGCATTAACATTTTCTACTTTATTTTCTCTCTCTCTCCTCATGTACTCTAATATTTTACAAAGGACTGATTGCTCAATACAGATCCCATTAAATTCCCTCAATGCTCACATTTTTATTCACACTTGGACAACTCCCTGGAAGAAAAAAGATAACTTTTGTGTGGAACTACTTGTCAATGGGATTGACTCACTATCTTTAGTTATGTTGAAGGATGTTGTTGGGATGAAAACAAATATCAAGACATGGGAGTCAACACCTTGTTGACTTGCCTCTGTCTTCCAAAACATAATCCCTTCCTTAAGACCTGAAAGTAGCAGAGAATGAAGGAAATTCACCATTTCTGAAGTTACACCCACAAATTCAGGACAGGCTGAGGAAGTTGGGGCTGTTCAGCCTGGAGAAGAGAAGGTTGTGTGAAGACCTCAGAGCAACTTTTCACTATCTGAAGGGCCTACAAGGAGCCAGAGAGGGACTCTGTGTTAGGAGCTGCAGGGACAGGACAAGGGGTAATGGGTTCAAACTGAAGGAGGGAAAGTTTAGGTTAGATATTAGAAAAAGTTTATAACTGTGAGGGTGGTGAGACACTGTCCCAGGTTGCCCAGGGAGGCTGTGGCTGCCCCAACCCTGGCAGTGTTCAAAGGTTGGATGAGCCTTGAGCAACCTGATCTAGTGAGAGGTGTCCCAGCCCAGGGCTGGGGGTGTTGGGACTAGATGATCTGTAAGGTTTTCCCTGTGAGGGTGGTGAGACACTGGCCCAGGTTGCCCAGGGAGGCTGTGGCTGCCCCAACCCTGGCAGTGTTCAAAGGTTGGATGAGCCTTGAGCAACCTGATCTAGTGAGAGGTGTCCCAGCCCAGGGCTGGGGGTGTTGGGACTAGATGATCTGTAAGGTCCATTCCAACCCTTAAATTCTGTGATTCTATGATTCAGGGAAATAAATATAGAATTAGGGGACTGTGCATTGTCACTCGTTTCTGAAAACCCTTGACTGGGTGATTTTCTGTAGTGCCAAGAACTTAGTTGAAACTCAAACTTCCAAACTAGGAGTTCAGGGCCCAGTGTTCAAAGTGATGAGCACACTTAGGTTCTACAAAACCCACTGGTGACTACAGCACTTCATAAAACCCAAGCCCCATGTTGTTTATCGAATATATTTTTCAAAGATTTTCTTTGCTTTAAGTCCACTAACAACTAATTAAGCTGCCTCCAGATTAAGAGGCTGAGCCAAGAATTACAGGATATACCACATGCTTTCTCAAGGCAAATATTTACAGTTGTTTGTTGGGTTGATGCCTTTGACATCCATCTTCTTCCACATAGGCCATGGGGAAAAAAAAAATAAAAATGCAAGAGCAGGGAAAAAAAATCACCATATGACATGATGTGAAAGATTTGCTTTACTAAAAAGCAAGAAGAATTCAAGGCCAGCTTGCAAATTGTTTTGCAGATGCTACATCTCTACTACTGCTGGCATAGCTCCTTTTGGTGGGGGGGGGCTGGGGGAGAGCAACATAAAAGACTGAGATCAAAGATTCTTTTTTGGTAGGCAAAGGCTTCTGGCTGCTTTTTCCTAATAGGAAAAGTTTGTGATATCAGAGGAGACCGCACATCAAGCAGGGTTGTGCAGCCCAGCTTGAGCTTGCTCTCCGCTCCTGCCGCTCCCTCGCACTGGGTTGGTGCTTTGTGGGGCCTCTGGGGGATTTACAGAGCACAGGCAGAAAAGGCTGTAGAAACAGAGACTTTAGCAATTTGTTTATCATTCCTGTAGAACTCACTGACTGTCCTCAGTAAGGCTAAGCCAGAGAAAGGCTCCAATGGCTTTTGGAGGCTTTCAGTAATCACAATGCCTTTATGCTGATGATGCTGTGCTCCTGCTCCTGGCTCTTCATGGCATCCCTCATCCTGCTTTTCAGAGATCTGCTCCACAGGTAGCAGTCCCTCCTTATTTCACTATGAAATTGCATCCCTGAGTGGGAGAAAGCACTGCCTGTCCTTTCCAAAATAATGTGCATCTCTGATTCCAGCAGAAATCAATAAGGACTTGCTCTTCTTTGGAAGCTTCAGGGTCCAGAGAAGAGCAACGAGGCTGGTGAAGGGACTGGAGCACAAGTGGCATGAGGAGAGGCTGAGGGAGCTGGGGGTGTTCAGCCTGGAGAAGAGGAGGCTCAGGGGAGACCTTAGCACCCTCTGCAACTCCCTGACAGGAGGTTGGAGTCAGGTGGGGGTTGGTCTCTTCTCCCAGGCAACCAGCAGCAGGACAAGAGGGCACAGACTCAAGCTCTGCCAGGGGAGGGTTAGGTTGGATATTATGAAGAGATTTTTTTACAGAGAGAGTGATCAGACATTGGAATGTGCTGCCCAGGGAGGTGATGGATTCCCCATCCCTGGAGGTTTTCAAGCTGAGACTGGATGTGGCACTCAGTGCCATGGTCTAGTGACCACAGTAGGGTTGGACTTGATGATCTTGGAGGTCTTTCCCAACCTGGTTGATTCTATGATTCTATGAACTGAAGGGAAAAGGACACATGTATAGCATGAGGGTGCCCAGTTTGCATCCATTGCAGTTTAGGATAAAGTTCCCATTTTCTCAGTGGGCAATGCTCAGTATCCAGGTGCCTGACTAAGGAGGTGGCCAAGTGCTTCCCCAGCAGGTTGCAGACATGCAGCAGGGCTGGATCAGTCAGTTTCCAGCATCCCACCATGGCACTGCATCTTCCCTCACACCCACCATGTGTCCCTTCCAACCAGCTCAGCAAATGGACTTTGTCAAGTTACTGGATGTATTAAAGCATAGGCTTCAGAAGGCCCTGATAGGAAGTTGGTGACAAGGGAGGACATCAAGCAAACAAATAATCTAATGCCTGTAGACCTGCTTAAGACCTGGAAGAAGTGTAGAGTAGACTTTTCTCTCCCTCAAGCCCATGATTTTCAGGAAAAGGTCCTTGAACTCCTTTATCTGAGCACTTATATTTTTTATGACAGGAAATTAAGAGGCTGAATGATGTGTGATTCAACTGTGAATCCTCTGGACATGAAATGAAGCCATAATAAAACATTTTAATATGAAATCAAAACCATAAGCTTGACTCTCTCCTACTTTTGACCTCTGCAGGGACATGTAAGTGATTGGGAGTCAACAACTGCTCCTTCATTGTATTCCACCATTAATTCTTTAAACAGGTTATTTGCTGCTTTAAATTACAATACTGTCCAAGGGGTTCCTAAGAGCAGATCTCTGTGGCATCTCAGAAGGCAGCCCAGGGATGACAAGGCCATGACAAGGCAGGACACTCACATGGGTTTCCTTTAGCACTCTTATGCCTGGCTGGTCTTGAAACTTAAGGCGTGAAGAATACATGGAGAGAAGGATCAGCACAGAAAAGTGATGTTCAAAGAAGGGCAGAAACAAGACATGGGGAAGTGAAGTGATACAGATACAGAGACAAGGAAATAGAGGAAAACAAAAATAAAACAAAAAACCCCCAAAGGTTGTTTTTCTGCTACTCAGATCTGAAGTGAAGGATTACTTCTTGTTCTGTGTGGTCTTTGCCTTCTTTTATTCTCCTGCCATCACAGACATTGTCTGGAGAGCTCAAGTTTATGGTCAGAAGATGAGAGGATGCAAAGACAGGTGGACAGGGACTGATGGTTTGGTGCAGCACGTGCAACAGCGTGTTCCTGGTCTGTGACCAGCAATTGAACAAAGAAGACACATCTATTGAAAGAGCTGATCCACAGCATCTCTGTCACTGCTTCAGAACCAGCTCCTTCACCTGCAGTTCTTCAGCTTTTCACTTACATTAAAAAGGTTGTGAAATATGCAGTACCCAACCAGGATTAGAACATGTTAAGCCCAAGGAGAAAACTAAAAGAGGAAGTGAAAGGCTTAAAAAATAAAAATGAGACATAGCATTTGTCCCTGACAATATTTGCTGATAAGTTCAAATTGAAATGGTGCAATTTCAGTGGCAGCTCCTGAGCAATGAGTACTGTGTGGCCAACTCCCATTCCCACCCAGGAGACAGCAGGATACATGATTTCCTTGGGTACCACTTGGAAATGGCTTGTGCATCACTAGCAGATGTGGCCTAGTGTTTAAAAATTCACAGTTTAGCCTGGGATAGCCTCCAGAAACCTTGGAATTGACTGATCAGTCTCCTAAGATATACCAAATCTTTCACAATCCAGGTAAATGACTGGAAAAAACCAAATGCAGATAACCAGAGAGAAGGTGAAAGTCAGAGAACAACCAGGAAGAAGAACTCCTCTTCCCCAAATCTCAGACATCCCGTGTTCACTAGATCACCTGTGCATCAGCCTGCAGGGACCAAACACCACCAAACACTCTTACTTCATACTGGAGCATCTACAAGTTGTCATCAGGCACTGGCACAGGTTGCCCAGAGCAGCTGTGGCTGCTCCATCCCTGGGAGTGTTCCAGACCAGGTTGGATGGGGCTTGGAGCAGCCTGGGTTGGTGGGAGGTGTCCCTGCCCATGATAGGAGTGGAATGAGTTGATCTTGAAGGTCCTTCCAACCCAAACCATTGTGTGCTTGTATGACTCTATGATTTATAGCTTCAATCAGCCTTTAGTGCAATGCCAGCAGCTTGTCAGGGATCAGAGTGACTTAATTTATTCAGGAGTTGAAGTCTTCAAAGTTTGGGCAGTGTCCCTCAATTCATCATCACAACATATCCTCCACTCATATTCCTATATGAAGCCTCAGCCTGAGTTATTTGGGTTACCAGGAGCTCACTGATCTTTTCTAAGCATCTCTAAAGTTATCAGCAAAACTGAAGAACAGAATGATAGAGATTATGACAGTTGTAAAATAGAAGTTTTCCTGGATACATGAAAGATAAATGGTCTTTTCATTAAGAAATATATTCTAAGAAGAGAGCTGAAAGGAATCTTCTAATTTGACTTCTAAATGCATCTCCTAAACCTGAACCCTGATAGATCCAGGCCTGGTGAAGTGTCAGTGTTGCAATAACCAAGTTCAACAGTCAAAAAGGGAAGTGACTTTAACACAAACAGCAAAGAACCAATGATGTTAATTTTGCTAAACACTCTTAAAATGTTACTGACTTACATGCTAATGATGGAACCTTCTGGCACTGTCCAAACTCTCCTGCCACTTCCAGGGATGTCAGAAATTACAATTGAATGTTTTCATACTTCTCCAGAGAGGACAAAATCCTCCTTGCTCTGAAAAGAAAACCAACACAAAAACAAATACACAAAAAGAGAAGAAATTAAAGGCAAAATACTTTTGAGAAGTGCTTATTCTTAAAAGAAACACAGTGGAACACAACAGAAACAAACACAACCACCTCCTCCTGCCAACTGCCACTTTGTAGGCTTTACAATTAGAAAGAATAACTTCAACAGCCATAAAATATCCTTTTCAGAGCATTTTCAGTTAGCCTGTAGAAATCTCCTGAACAAATCTCCCCTGTCTTTACTTAGGAAGCTTTTCTGAGCTTATTTTCTAGGAAAAAGAAACTAGGAAATTACAATCTTTGCTGCTGTTTCACTACTGGTTTGTGTTTCTTTTTTTTTTGTTTCCTCTTCCTTCTCATGTGGTCACCCCGAGCTGAGTGGAATGTCCAAGGAGCAACCCAATACTCAGAAGAATAAAGTTCAAAACTAACTTTATTACAAACTCCCCCCCACAAAAAAAAAAAAAAAAAAAAAAGAAAAAAGGCAACAACTCATGCAAGCCTGGTAATTTTTCCTAATTCCTCCTGCCACGAAATAGAAATGTTTTCTGGTTCAGTGAGCAAATTGGGGGCTCTGAATTCCACAACTTCAGGGATCCTCACAAAGGCAGCATTATGGCCAAACAGGTTCCGTGCTCACAGTCCTGGCTGCCTGCCACTTTGTTAATAAATACAAGTTTGAATTCAGCTGCTTTTAAAGATTGTGTTCTTTGCTTGAGCAAGTCTGAAAGTACCAGAGTTGTAAAATTATCCTTGGAGCTTGTGCTTTGGAAACTCAGAGGCTTCAGTGCAGGGAAGAACTCTCTGTGATCCTCCACTGAGCCCAGCAGTGACCTAATGCTGTGTGGAACTACAAAGAGATGCCCAACCTGGCGCAAATTAAACCCTCAGATAACCTACAAAATAGATTTAATCTGCTTTGTAATTTTTTTATTCTAAATTTAGAAGGAAAAGACAAAGCAGCAAAGAACACAATGAGAGATCAGAGCTCAAATTGCTCCTTTTTGGGTCCTCTGTGCTTTGCTTTATTAAAGAATCTGATTTTCTTCACTAAAATGGTTTATATTCCACCACCACCACCAGCAATAAACTTCAATAAAATACTCCCAACATTTAGGGGGTTTGGGGGTTTGTTTGTTTTGTTGCTATTTGCTTTCCCCCCCCTCGTTACAGCTGATTGATTGCTTACAAAATTCTTCTGTGTCTTAATTGCACAGGATTACATTTCTATTTTATATTACAGAACGGCAGTTATCAGAGCTGAACAATCCCAGGCAAATGATTTATTTTCCTATCTGCTCCAGTTCATCACAAAAAAAATAGTGAATTACACAAAATATATTTGTTATTCCCATTTACAATTAGTGGTGAATAAAAGACATTGGTAGGGTTTTTTTTCCCCTCTGTGTGCAGAATTCCTAGAGCCATTTCCCACACTAAAACCTGAAGCATCTATAAAAGCAGCAGCACATTCCATGCTCCTGCAGAAGCCCCTGGACCAGACAGGGGGGAAGGGGCAGGTCATTTTTGCAGGTACCTTTAGCCTGTGCACATTTATTTAAGGACAGTCACTCCTGGATTTTATGCATGCAGCTACATCCATCCATATGCATCCATGTCAGCACTCAGGGGTTAGCAGTACTAGGGTCTACATATGCAAAACACTTAACAACTCCAGCATTGTGTGTAATTTCTTGTTTTTAAACAAGTCTAAGTGCCAAAGAATTGCTATGGCTTAAGTAGCCTGAAGGCAATTCCTCCTGCAATGTAAGTGTTGGTTCCTTCAAGTGTTTTATGCTCCTTTCCAGTCTTCCTAAACATTTGGGACTGTGCTGGTATTAGCAAGAAAGAGAAATTTTGCCCTCCCTGTCCCCAAGTTCTGGTAGAGTTCACTGGAGTAAAAGCCTTTGTTTCATGAGAAAAACGATTCTTTGAATTGAAATGACTCAGAGATGAATTCTGTTCTGAATGGCTTCAGGGTAAGCTCTTCATAAAAATCTTCCTGTTATTAGCAAAGAGTTTATTATTGGTATAGTGCAATAAAAGAAGTAAAAAAAAAAACAACACCCCAAACATCTGGACTATCACTGCAAGAGTTGTTTGGCTCTTCTCTCTTCTGTGGCACAGAGCAACCTGGGCTAGTGGAAAGTGGTGGAACCAGAGCAGCTTTAAGGACAATTCCAACCCAAATCACTCTATGATTCATCCTATGATTCCCTTCCATCAGGTGCTGAATGCTCTGACCTCTGGACTAAAGCAGTTCCTCGTAGAAAGCTAAATGGGATCTCTACAACCTGTAGCAGTTGAGACAAGCACCTAAGAAGTAGGAAAATAGGAAATTTAGACGTTTTCTACTTTTCCTTACCCTTCAAATGTGGAAGTATTAGAAGGAAGAGATAGTGAGCATCTCCTAGAGGAATCAGGTGAACCCTCAGTGTGGAACTGGCCCAGTAGGAAGGATGCTGGTTTAATCCTGAATTTTGGCTTTCAAAGTGTTCAAAGGGTTGAATCACAGTGGCCTGAAGAAGCTCTGCTATGCCCCCTTGCTTCTTCCCAGGGCTGGGAGAGGGAAAAGGAAGCAAAAGGATGAGCAGTACATCCCTTATGGGTATAATTGACTAGGTGCTTTTCATGACATTGGGGCAGAAAATTTGGTCAAAACCCCCCAAAATACCCAGTTAAAGATGACAGAGTGCACAGTGAAACCTTGCAAGACATTTACTCTCCTCTCAGACACTCCCCACAACCCTGTGTGAAGATTTGCACACTTCCCATCCCCAGCGAAGCACTTTGGAATTCACATCTCCTCCATCTGTACCTGTACCCTTTGCACTCAGCATTTTCACTGCTAGATGAAATCAACACTTTGCTTGCAAATTAAACTGGATGTAAATACACCACACATGCACCTCCTCACACCCTGAGCCACAGCGTTTGCAGAAGTGCAGGCACATATTTACCAAGCTGTTACTATACTTCTGTATTTGTCCAGCTCAGAAAAAGGAACAGTGCAACTTTACCAGGGCTGTGCTTGTGATTTTGAGTCCAATACTTGGGGGATTCATTGTGACATCTCATCATAGATCTGTGGCACTGAGGAGGGGAGAAGCATTTTGGCCCATCAATGTGTCACTGGTGAGAGTTGTGTTGCTGAAGTTCTCTGCTCCTCAGGTGAGGATCAGTTGCAAATAATAACTGGCTTGATATCTAATCAATATTGAGATGTTAGTGTCTGTCCACATCAGGGTTCTAATGGATCTATTTGGACATTAAAAACACATGGAGAAACTTCTCTTGCTCTAAGCTAGAACAAAAAGCTTTTAATTGCTTTACAGATGACTTGACAGTGCATACCACATCAGTGGGCAGAAAGAAACCTCCTGCTATGACAGCTCAGTGTCTATTTTTGTTCCAAGATACACTTGAATCTACAGGGCAAAGTTCTCAGGTCTTGCTTTTTACCTTCAAATTCACCTTCTCCTGCTCAGTCCTTGCAGAAGGAAGTGGGAACTGGAAAGGGAATCAGATATTCCAGGTAGCCTGGATGGAAGAATTTTGCTGAGGTATGTTTTTAGATAGAGCTTTTATGGTTAACCTTCAAAAACGTCTCACTTTCTCCCCAGTTCTTATCCTTAAGAACATTTTCAGCCTGGGCATCTCTGCATTGAGCGGCTCTAGTCAAAACAGAACCACAAAGATCTTAACACAGAGCCAAAATAATAGTTGTTGTTCCTCCTCTTACCTCATCACCTAAGTCATAAACTGCCCTTAAACTAATCAAAGAGCATTTTCAGGGGTACAAAAATGTTCTGAGGTAAAAAACAAAAAAAAAAAAAACCAAAAAAACCCCACCACTTTTGATTCTCTAGAATTTAGAAAGCTCAAGTCAATTTGATTCAATTTGCTGCGAGAAAAAAAAAAGGAGTTTTGCAATGATTACACACGTGTCAGACCTAAACCTCTTCCTCCAAAGCAGTTCCTTACCATCAGGACAATCTCCCAGCTGCATTCTGACTACTTTTTCTATTTGCTTTTTGTGCTTTTTTTCCACCTTTTCACCGAAATTTAGCCCAGTAGACCCAGATAAAGGGAATTATTCAATTTTTGAATGATTTACCTAATACAATGTGAGATCAACCTATCAGATATTCACTCCCTTCCCCAGCTGAGAGCTGAGCTCATAGTTTCTGCTGCTGTTTCTTCAGCAAATGCAGACTTTTAAAGCTTGGCAGATAATAATACACCGACCCAGGAGGGGTTTGTTGTGTTTTTGGTTGTTTTTTTCACCCAGTGATACAAAGGAAGTGGTTTTGTAGCTAGCAGGTACCTTGTTTGGGATATTAAGATAATGAAAGTTCATCACCACAGACAAATTGTAACTGCTCCTCATCCAGCCTGACCTGAAGCTCCTGATCGAGGAGACACATTTATAACAACCTCCTAAGCCTCCAATAAATCAAATTAACCTCCCCTAAGCTGCTCCGATGTCTACATGCATAGATTTAGAGCAGGAAACAAAACAACTCCTTAAGAAAGAGATTTCAATGGCTCTATCTGCATGAAAATACAAGGCCAGCTCCAACTTTAATCGCGTTTTGCTTTCTCCCAGCGATCTCTCCTTGCTTTTAACAGCCAAAAAGAATGCGCAGGGAGGGAAATCATGAGGCAAATTTACTCGGAGAGATAGCAAAGATTACACATTGACTCTCAATTCTGCAATCTCAGCTCTCACCCTGATCTGCCCCTGCAGAAACAGGTTTGAAACTGGTGTGAGGAGAGGCAGAAACGTGTGTTAATCACAGCACGGGGATAACTGGGCTGAATAAATCCTAATCAAAGCCACTCCTAACTCTTTTAGGTACACCTGTCCAGCTCTTCCATGCAGTCAATGCTTTTGGAGTTATTTACCAATGTTTAGTGCCTCGTGGGTGTGTTGGACACACTGCGCCTCACAGGATAACCAGGTCACTTTCTCACCTGAAATATTCACTTTTCCTGATTCAAACGGGTTAAACCCAATCATTTATGTTGGTTACAAATTAAATACTCTGCTCTACTTCAAAAGCCTGTTTACCTGTGATTTAAAACCAGTATCTTTTGATCAAAGAGATAAGCTGTCTCCACACTGTCTGCTGATCACTATTTTCCTAAGGCCTTTCCCCCCCCTCCTGTTTAGTTAACTTTGAATTTAACTCAAGTATGAAAGGATGCAAGTCTCAAATCTGTCCCTGTAAGTTTACATCCAATTTTGCTGGGCTCTATCATAGCACATGGGAGATAATGTTTCAGCAATTTAAGATTGAACAGCTGCTGCCAGGAGCTGCAATTGGATAATCTCACGGTTGCTGCTGCTTTGAAGTTGCCAAGTCCCACTAAAAGCCACAGCTCCTGCGAGTGCTGCGTTTGGGATTATTACCAGTTAATTGGGAGAGCTTTGGAAAATAGGGGAAAGAAAACACTAAGATGCGTTGGGATTTCTCTGCTTAAAAAAAAAAAAAGAAAAAAGAAAAAAGCAGCTTGAAACCTGCAGCAAAAGCAAAGCCAAACTTCATTTTACTTCATGGCAGAGAAAGAGAGAGATGAGAGTTTGACCTGACATCCTTTGGTGCTTGTTTATATCAGTGGAGCAGAAAGAATCTCTGCCTGGCAGCTCACTTCCTGAGAGCAGGAAAATAACCCACAGTCACTGCAAGTCTGATGGGGATCCTGAAGCTCTGAGATCACAACTCATTGATCTGCTCAAGTGTTAAAAGATAGATGTGAAACTTCCCCTGATTTTCAGTTACAAATTCCAGCAGAGGAGGCAAGAAAACAATTCTATTCCTTGCCCCTCACTGAAGTCCTGAGGGAGAGAACCTTAGGGTGACATATTTCCTCCTGAAGAGAAATATCCACATTTTTATTCTATGGTAGGAACAAATAATTCTTTAAGTATAAATTGCTGAAGCTGGAGGGAATCAACAGTGAGAAATATTGACGTGAAAATATCGTCCCAGTTGAAACTTCATTGAAATGCTAAAGCTTTGTTTGCTTCTCTGCTCCAGCACAGCTGAAACAACAAAACCAGTCAGACAACTTTTTTTTTTTTTTTTGGTCAGGTATGTGCTGAATTACTTGACAAAAAAGCTTTGGGGTTCCTAGAAGAGCTGCAACACCCAAGGGATTTCTCCCAGCTCCAGACAGATTGACTTCATTTCTCTATCTTGCTGCTCTTTCTGTGATTGTTTTGCTGGCTGGGACTGAGTATGTACCTGTTTTGTGGTCAGACACAGACTTGAGTGTGAAAACACTACTGGGACACCCCTTCCAAAACATTAAAATGTTTACAAATGAGAGTTTAAGGTTGTAATTGGTGGGTGTAAAGGGCCTGGGTTTGGTTTTTTTTGTTTTGTTTTTTTTTGCTGTACACCTCCCCCTGCACAGAAATGAGGACTGTGGAGATAAAAACTGAGTTTCTTTTTCCTCCACTCCCTGCTCTGTTTGTTTTCTGGATAAAATGACATTTCTGAGATTCCATGGTTGGTTGGAATATTTTGCACAATCCTCTTGTTTAGTAGCTTCACATTTTAGGCCTTTAACTCCTTTTCTTTAAAAAAAAAAAAATCATTTCAAAGAGATACCCAGAGTAGCTACAATCACACAAATGCAAAACATCTATGAAGTAGATTTATACCTCTTCTCCAGAAGTGTGTTACTGCTTGTCTCCATTTTACACACAGAAAACTTCCACACAGACCCCCAAAAGCTACCTGAGCATTTATCTTTTCATCTACATCCCTGACTATGCTGTGGATGGTTAGGCTGCTCCAGTGCTTAACAGACTGAATTGTCTTAGCCCAAAGTAATCCAAATTGGACAAAGCTCTAGATCAAGATTTAGGAAAATGGAAAAGTCTAAATAAATGAACTATTCTTATTTCCAAGAGCCTGGAGAGATAGGACAAGGAGGAATGACTTCACACTGACAGAGAGGAGAGTGGGATTGGATATTGGGAAGAAATTTGTCCCTGGGAGGTGCTGAGGCACTAGTACAGGTTGCCCAGAGAAGCTGTGGCTGCTCCATCCCTGGGAGTGTTCCAGATCAGGTTGGATGGGGCTTGGAGCAACCTGGGCTGGTGGAAAGTGTCCCTGCCCTTGGCAGAAATGGAATGAGATAAGCTTTACAGTCCTTTCCAACCCAAACCATTCTATGATTCCCAGGCAAACTTATCTTCCAGCTGAAATGAGGGGAATAGACATCTAACCTTCTGAGCTGCTTGACAAAAGTAGAGCTGACCAAGTTCCACAGTGTGGGCAAAGGATATCACACTCTGAGTGTTAGATATCCTGTCCTCGTGGCTTTATTTTCTCCTCTTAGCGCTGCAATACTAAAACACATAACACACAGGTACAAAACCCAAACCCAGAGACAAGAAAGATGCCTCAGCCCTAGCAGCTGAAACTAAAGGCAAAGAGTTTCATAGAACAGTACAAAAGTCCTGAGACCCTGACAGCTTGAAAGAGAGCAGTCACTGACGTGGGGTACAGGGTGGGGAGAGCTGCAGCACAGGTTCTCTTGGTTCTACAGCACTTCCAGGAGGTAAGAACATGAAGAAACTGGAGAAAGACAACATTTCTTTAAAGGAGAATATTATCTGAGCAGTACACACACTAAATGGACATGAAGAATATTCCATGTCCCATAGATATATAGGGCTCTTCAGAGGAAGTTTTGGGGAAAACTTTTCCAGGACAGGTATCTCACTGCCCTTTTCAGAAGGGAAGAGGGAAAAAAAAAAAAAAAAAAAAAGAAGTTATTGCTCTGTGTGTTTCTGATGATACAAAAAGATTCTCTCCCGTTTCACACAAAAAGGTGGTGATGCATACCAGGATGTGGCTGACTCAAAGGTTAGTGTTTATATTATTCATGAAACACCTGTAAGAGATGGGGAAATCAAATCTACAGAAGAGATGTATGAAAAATTTCTGGAACCCTCATTAGAAATTGTCACCCACACAAAACCAGGCAAATATTCAGGTTTTCAACTATTTTTCAATAAGCTTTTCTGTTTTACTGTTAAGAGCTTTCTAAACAGCTGACAGAATAATAACCACCACCATCAAAGTGTCTCTTTGATTGCTGGTCCATGAGTTTCAGGTAAGGACTCTCACTAAAGCACAATCCAAGCATTCAGAGCCTTACAAGGACTACACTGTACAAGACATTCCAGGAGACTTTGACCCTACACTATGAAATTGCACATTGAGATCATTTAGGGACAAATGTAGCATCTTATTCCATTTTTATTGCCATAAACTGCAATAAAACCAAGATTAGTGGTAGGGATGAAGAGCTCCTGTTGGGGATTGCTGATCATATTAATGCCAAGGCCACAGGGACAGGGGATGTGTCTTCTGCCTTTTAGACAAAACCTTTAGTATATTAAGAACATTAATACAAAATCTCCCCACCTTTAATTCCCCTTTTGAGGCTTCCTGTTAGGGTATTCACACCTCCTTCTGCAGATTTACAACCTGCTGCATTTCAAACTGAAACTACAAGATTAATGCTATTTTTGTGGCAGGTTTTCAAAGAAGTTGTTCTGGGACGCAGCAGAAAGCTCAAGAGCAAAATTTGTAGAGCTCTGAGTTTCTAAAGTTATGTTCACAGGAACCTCTGTTACCTTTAGAAAGTGGAGTAAGTGCCTTGGCATTTTGAAGAGCAGCTACAGAAACCTCCTGGCATTTTGATATGCATGAATGGATTTGTTCTCTCTCTTGATGTACTTGAGGATTGCTGAGATGGTAGTGGAATGGTGGCAGTGGTTGATTTATGTTGTATTTTCAGCCAAAGCAAATTAAAAAACCCCAAACTATGTCTTGGTAGGGGTTTTCACCCAATCTATCTGGGAGACATGGTGATATTATATAGTATGCTGGAAGATTCTCCAACCTGCAAGTGAAAAACTAAAGGTAATGAGTGGGTGAAAAGACTCACCAAAGTACCACTAGACTGCGGAGGAAGACAAACCATCTTGATGAGAAAAGGCAAATCAAAAAGCCCAAGTTCAGAGGAGTGAAGTGTGCAATCTCAAGAAAAAACAGCCTGTTTTAACACTTGTGCTTCTGCTGCCACAAGGACGTTGCTGTCAGAGGATGAGTAGGACAGCCAGGCCTGGAGGATTTCCTTTCCATCACTTGAGAATGGCAGTTGTGCCTTCTTTCCCCATGGTGGAAATCCATTAATATTTACAAGCCAGTCTGTAATAAGCAGGTAAAGTCTCAATCAGAATCCAATTACTGATAGTACTTCAGGAGATGAGCACTTTATTAGGGAACAAAAGCTTCCAGAGAGATTATTTAATGATATCTACATCAGTTTCTTTAATACTTTAATTGCTAGTGAGACAATTATTTGACTTGCCCAATGATTATTCCTCACCTAGCAAGAACTGCCACACTCACTGCTTACAGCATAACATAATTAATCAGAGGTCATTAATAGCCAATATTACTTTTCCTTTCATGACACCAGATTTGTGCATCTGTTTGAACAGGTCATCAGCCAATGCAGTACAAAGGTTTGAATGCTTTTTAGCTGTTAAGGAAGGAACAATATGAACCTGACACTGTTCAAGGAATTGAGGAAACCTGAGCCCTGGTTACAGCTTGCTGCTCGTGGCAGTGTGAGCAAGTCTATCTCTCAGCACATCTGCTCCACTTCAGCTTCCCACATGTCAGACAGCAACAATTCTTGCCCAGCTTTATAGGAAGCTTTGAGAATTGAGAGCTGAAGGCTAGTCAATGACTTACACTCATTTTTAAACTCCTGCCAGGCAGTATTGAGGACAACAGGCATGAGAATATGGCCAGAGTGATGGGCTGAGCCTGGTGGCTCATTAGTCCCATTGGCCTTGGCTTCCAGCAGGAGAAGACCTACACCAGTGATTGTTTTGGAGTGCCTTTTCCCACTGCCATTCTTTTCCACCACAGGACTTCCATATGAAGTCTTTCCAACTGGAAGAGCCTGTTGCAAGCAGTGGCTTAGGCTCCTGCACTGGGCTGAGGTGGATGGAAGCAATAGTGAGGTGTTTTTCCCCATCACACTGACCCCACTGCCAACCACACTCACACTGGGTGATGCCAGGGGCTAAGGAAAGCCACAGCCAAAGAGGCAACAGGTGAATCAAGAATCATATGGATAGTATAGACACTGTGCCTCCAGCCAAAGAGGCAACAGGTGAATCAAGATAGTATGGACACTGTGCCTCTCACTGGGGCAGAGACATGGCTATAAAGGTAATTTAAGGGACCTGCTGCACCATGAAATATCAAAACAGCTTCTCCACCTGTCTCAGCTCTCCTTATGGCACTGCAGAATAACATCAACTCCAACACGTGATTAAAGACAGAGTGCACCAATTTTTCTAAACCCTTAGAAGTCTCCTTCCAGAAGTATATTAATTGTGATGTCCTTTGATTCAGTGTGGCCTCTGTGCCCCATAAAGTCCTACTTCTAGTCAAGTTAAGCAGTCACAGTGGAGGGAAAAGCAGTTCTGAGCCAGCAGATGAGGCAGTACTTTTACTGACTGTTCTGTGTGGTACCAGTAATTACTGGCAGTAATGAGAGAAAACAAGCTAACACTTCCATCTGCAGCGGGAGCCTTGTGCCACAGCACAGAATGCTGCATGAGTTTCCTTTCTGGATGTTTTTGCATGCAAAGGGCTGATAAAGATCTTTCCCTCCAGCTTCATGTTTGCATGGTATTCTTGTGTAATGGCCAAACCTGTTTGGTCACAGATTCCTCTGTCTGTCCTGATTAATGTCCTCCTCTTTGGACCCCATGAGGGAATCTGGGAAGCTTTTGGTGCTTCTTAGGCCATTTGTTGCATTATCTGGGCTGTCATTCTCTAGTTCAGCTGTGGATTGCTCAAAACTCAGTGGTCTATATGCATTGCTTAAGGTTTCACTCAGCTTCTCTGTTCTCCACAGCATCTCTTCTTCGAATTGATGCTGAAACCATTTTAGGAATAATCAATTGTTACAAGAGTCTAATGGAGATATCCTAATGTCTCCTCAGTTGAGAGTGTCAAGTCCTGTGCCTGCAGGGAATCAGGAAAAGCTCAACTGTTAGGAACTCCAGGTGATTCTGGGCTTGGGGATTCTTTATCACCTTGTAGTAGTGAAAAAGAAATCCTGGCTATTTCCATTTTTGAAAGGAAGAGACAACACCTAGCACACAGCAATGAAAAGAACATAATGTGCAGGCATTCCAGTCCCAGTGTGAGATAACACAGAGGTGGCAAAGTCTCTCCTGGGGGGCAAAGTAGCTACCAGAGTGGTTAGATATTCATTAATTCCTCACAACCTTAAGGAAATCAGCTCAGTGCAAAATGAATTACACCTGTCCTGTGGAGCACTGTTACTGCAGGCTGAAGAACCTGGATACACAAGGCATGGAAAGGTGATTAAATAGAGTCACTTTGATGTGACATCCCCATAGAGACTGTTGCTGCAGCAACAAGACCTTTAGCTCCTCAAGTCACTTAGAGATAAATAATATTAGGAAAAAGAGACTTTGCTTCCCAAGCCATGATGAAGTCTTCAAAAAGAAAAAAATAAAAAAGCACATTTCACCTGAAAAGAACTCAGGATGAGTGTTGTCATAGCAGTTCAAGACACATCTAGGTGCCATCACAACCTATTTCCTGATCCTGGCTCAGTTCATCATCCTTTTCATTACCAGTCCCCCCCAAAAAAATAATACAGAAGAAAACAAAAAATGCATTTGGCTACAACCTACTATTCTGAATGGCTAATGGAGAAATGGAGGTGAAAAAACCCAAAGTATATTTATTACTGATGCTTGCTATTAAACTTGACAGATAGCATTTGCCTCCAACCTTTCAAGCCAGAAGTGGAACAGATGTTCATGAAAAGCCAGTTAATTTCCTGCCATTTGTGAACTGATTAGAAACTGAAACATTAGCACACTGACACTTCTTTATTTTTAATCTCTGCTCATGTTTGGAAAGGAAAAGAAAAGAACCACCAGGAGCTAAGGTCTGGTTTTCAGATAGGAATAGCTGCACATTTTTTGTTTCCTCTTTTAACCCAAACCCTCTCGGTTAAGGAAATAGAAAAAAAAAGCAAAGCTGAGGCTGCACAGTAACAACTTGGTGCTGCAAACTGTCACCTTGTGCATCGTTTCCAGCGCTGAGGGAAGGAAGAGCCAAGCTGTGCTTGCACACACACCTAGCTCGGGTTACAGCTGCTAAGTAAACCTACAAAGGCTCTACAACCGGTTTCCAACAGCTAGTAAACAGCCAGTTCTGCTTGTCCAGGTCATCATCAAAAACTAAGTGTACAATGAGGAACAAAGAATGAGGAACTTTTCCAGTTTTAGTTTTCGGTGTTGTTCCTGAGCTGCATCGAGAAGAAGCCAAACAACCTCTGCTTTAATAGTTCCCACAACAGAAATTCAGGCCCAAGGAGAAGCAGGTTCAGTGCCATTCAAACCTGAATGGTGGCTCCAGATCTAATTCAAGGAGGGCTCACTTTTGCTATAAATATTTATGTACTATTATTAATCCCAGTGGGAGAACTTTGAGCATGCATTATCAGTTATTTACACACTCCCTGCCCCGGGAAAGCTGAAGCTTTGACTCTCTCGGGTCAGACGTAGCAAGTTACTCAAGAGTAAAGCCGGTCAGAAACTCTCTGACAAAGCAATGTTTTGTTGGATAATCACAATTTGCTAAGCCTGGAACATGTTATTTAAAACATCCTGGGGTTTGATGAGCAGGCAGAGAGGCTGGGGCAGGGTCCAGCCCAGCCAGGGCAGCTGCTAAGCCACTCTGCTGCTCTGCTTCCTTGCTGCTTTCCCTGCTGTTCTTGTCAATTTTCCTGGCAGGCTGCAGAGTGAATTTAGAAAACTTCATCATCCCAGGACCCAGAGCAAGTTGGAAACGAGAAGAAAAAAAAAAAAAAGGAAAAGAAACACTTGTGAACTAGAAATTCTGCTTTTCAAAGAAGTTGTGCTCAAGAGTTGTTACAACAATAAAATGAGATCTCTGTATTTAAAACCAAGATTTAAGAGGAAAATCTGGCAGGAAGGAGTCTGCCTGGTCAATATTTTATATTTTTTGCCTGTATTGTGTGTACATCTATGTTTGGAAAAGCAAATGCCTTCAAGCATTAACATTTACTTCACTTTTCTTTGCTTCTCTACAGCCTGAGCAGTACAACTGTGCTCAGAGTGTGTGTGTGTGCATGAAGTCAGGGTACAAAAGCACAGACATGCCAAGCTGGCACACAGGGACAGAGGTGGAAGAGTTTCTCATGGAAAGACAAAAGCTGGTGTGTTCCTCACAACAATGTCCTTGCCATTCCTGCACCCAAGGTGTGCCTTTCTGGGTGCATCTGGCAGGGGATGGCATTGTTTCTCTGCCTGAGTTTCATGTTTTAGTAACAGGTGGTTGGACTAATCCTCAGAAAATAGCATGCAGCACACAAAGCTGAACTCATTTCGAGCACTGCTTTTACCACACTGAATCAGCACACACCCTGCTTAAAGGTTATGAAACCTCTCGAGTGAAACTATCCAAGAGACTTACCTCTCCCCCAATATATCAGCAGAGAGGATGTTACACAAATCAGCTGTGTCTTATCCTAAACCTTCAGGCCACACCTTCAGCTGAATAAATCAGAGTAACTAAGCTGATAGCAGCAGGATAATGCATATGCTTAACATTAAAGAGACTTGCTAAATGCAGAGTTTATCATCTCCCAGGACTTCACCTCTCGCCAAAGATTTGCTTGTTTGGATTGCAAAGACTGCAAAAAAAAAAATTGTACAGTTCCCCTTTAAATTCTTTTCCTTACTTCACTTTCAAGTTTTCTTTACTTTTTAATTCCTTTCTTCTTCCTACTTCTACTACCACTCCTCTGCTTCCTCCCTCTCCTGGGGGAGGGGAAAGGGAAGAATAAGTGCTTTGTTGTGACTCCCCTCCCCCAGCTTGTAAAGTTTGCTTCTCATTTCCCACTGGAAAATAGCATTTCCCCAACCATTTGCAAAAAAAAAAAAAAAAATTAAAAAAAATCCTGCGAGTTTTAATTGACAATTGGATGTTGGAAA
Source organism: Acanthisitta chloris (assembly GCF_000695815.1). Lineage (NCBI taxonomy): Eukaryota > Metazoa > Chordata > Aves > Passeriformes > Acanthisittidae > Acanthisitta > Acanthisitta chloris. The sequence goes on along the minus strand of NW_008664127.1, from coordinate 71,927 downwards.
AAGAGAAGGGAAAGGATTAAAAGAAAGGATAAAAAAAGAAGGGGAAAGAATGAAGAATGAGTCCCTGTTTTCTGTCGTTGGACACGTGATGTGTAAGGCTGCAGAGTCTCCTTCCATCAGCTCACTCCCACCAGGGAGAGCAGAGTAAACCCAACTCATTGAAAAGTGAGAGAAGCCACTGCAGCTCCATCTTCCTCCATGACTCATTTTTTTTTTGAGGCCTTTTAGGGTTTTACTTCTCTTTTTCTGCCGGAATTTCCTATTCCCAGCTATTTCGGGCGCTTCCCCCTGCCCTTCCACTCTCTAAAGTGATCAGCTGCTAAACAATTCCCACTGGCAGGAAGCACCACTGCTACACTTGGACACTTGGTGTTCCAGACACGGAGGAAATGCCTCCCTGGCTGCTCCAAGACCATCCCAATATCAGTTTGAAATTCCAAGCAGTCTCCTCGGTATTATCTGCTTACTCCTCTTCTTTCAGCCCTGATTCCTCTCCCAAGCCAAACTATTGTTTGAAAGGGGCAATTTATTGTCTCACACAAGGTCAACTGCATAATGGAGAGTTTCACATAAATCATAAACGTGCTCAAATTAAATCCACTAGTGAAGACCCTGAAAAAAATAAAGCGATGAACATAAGTCACTAATTTTAGAATCAGTCAGGGCTGACGGGAGGAGACTTTGAAAATCAAACAACAACAAAGAGGATTAATTTGCACAACTGTTGTAATCTTTAGAGATCCTCCTATCTAGAAGAGATCTTGAGACTTTCAGTTCAAAAAAAAAGTTGCTACATTGCGGAGTTTTAATATTTCTGTGTGAACTCACTTTGATTTTAAAGAATTCCCCCTTCCCCCCCCCTTAATGTCCATCTGTTTCTAGAGCTCTATTCTAACTCAGGGAATAGAAAACTAACAAGGCTTCTGGGTAAATTCATGTATTTAACCCCCCCAAAAAAGACAACAGAAAGGTTCAACGCCTCTAATTTGTTCAAATTCTGACTAAGGGAAGATATGATAACAACCTAAAATATCTGACATGTGACAACTTTTGAAGACTGGCATGAAATCGAGTGGGTTGAAATGAAATTAGGCTGAATAACAACACAGTCTCCCAGACTGTGGAATATTTGGCTAACACCAGTGATGTTTGAATCACTTAAAACTAGACAGGACAAGGAACTGGAGAACATACTACATGGTTAGAGCTAGAGCTACATCAAAGGGTGATTTTCAGGCTGTGAGTCACCGTGACAGCTGTGCCCCGCTGGGAAAATGCAGATCACAAAGCGCAGGATGAAGCACATGAGAGGCAGAGACAAAGCTTGCTCTGTCAAGGAGAGCTGGCTACATGGTCTTTAGGAGAGGAAGCAGCCAAATCCAGAGTCAGAGCATCTTTAGGACATGCTGCAGAACTGTCTCCCTTCAAGAGTCTCTCCAGGAGGAGCCAAGCAGGATGTGGCCAGTGCCTTCCACTCTCAAAGTGGTAAAGAAAAGAGAAAACAAACCCCAAACACACCACCAAGCCAACTTCTCTATAAACAAAGATCTTATCCCAAGAAGAGCTTTGATCCTGAAGTGCAAGAAATGTTTCAAACTCTTGAGAAAGTCCATTACAGACTCTCCTTCTGGCAGTGGTGCCACAAACTGACCTCTGAATAAAACTCTTCCAAAGGAGGAGTTATTCCAGCAGGATTATTAAATACATATCATCTAGCAGCTGATTGTCTCATATAATTAACCTCACAGGTCTAGAGCACAGAAGAAGTCTGAAGTGACAGACAAGTGGATCATTTCTCCCAACCTGCTCTGGTGGGAGGTGTTCCTGCCTAGGGTTGGGACTAGATGATCTGTAAGGTCCATTCCAACCTCTAAAAGTCTATGATTCTATGAAAATGCTCCTTCTGCCCAAATTTTTCTCATTATTTGACTTTAAATAGCCACTTGATAAATTGCACACATAGTGTAGCCAGTAGAAAAAGCTGATTGACATCAGGGGGTTGAATGCCCATGGACTGAGGCATGAACTGATCTACACTCAGAGTCTGCATATATGTCACAAAATCCATGTTTTGTCACATTTATGTTGCTAAAATCCAACCTAGTCTAAACCTCACATGACCACTGAAGTTCACTGGGATGATCTGGGATGTTTCTACATTGCAGGTCTCTCTGTTTAAATGACCACAATAACTGTTCCAAACAGCCACCACATAACTCAAGGCTGGAACAACAGAAATCCCCTTTCTTCACCCAAAATAGCTGCAGCTGGAAACCACCCATGGCCAGTTTCATACTTAGGAAATTCACTTTCCTCTGAAAGCAAGTGGGGATTTGGAAGCAATAGTCATTCTTGTTGTCTTACTGAGACAGAGCTGCTCCTGGTGCCCTCCCAGGAAAGCCCATCCTGCCCTCACTGTGCTGAATGTGAAATTCCACAGGCATGGAATTGTGCAAATAGCAAATTCACCTAAAAATCAGATGGCTTTAGTTTAGCCACTGCAGTTTGAAGTGGTAATATTCTTTTCTAACTGAATTATAACCAAATTTATTTAGTTCTTTCCTCCTAGATACACCTAAACCCAGAAAATAAAGCTACAGTTCTGCAGAAAGTTTGCCTTGAGTTTGGATTGAGACAGTGAATTGTTGGATTGATTCCAAGTGTTAAAAAAGTCCTAGACTGGAAAACTGTGTATCATTTTAGAACAGATAGCACTGTAGTCTAAACTATCAAATAAACAGACAAACCCAAATACCATGTGGGGATTTTTTTTTTTTTTTTGGCTAAAATTAGTTTAAATGTGACCTTGTCAAATCTTTCTGGTTTTGACCTGAACAGAATTCTGATTACATTGATGTGATTTCATAAAGCACTTTAACTCCAAGGGTTGGTATATAATCAGCTCCTGATTTCCTCGGGGTGAATTGCCCAATTTGCAGATTGCACCAGACTCTGCCACCTCCAGGAACAGCTCTGGAGGCTGAGAGAGTGGCACAGAGTCCATGCCATGCTGCCTGCCCTCGTTTACTCCTTCATTTAGAGCTTCTTGAAGCAGCAATTTTGTGTCTAATATTGTACTATTCCTATACACCAAGACCTATTCTCTCTGATGGGTTTTGCTGTCTCCCTCCTATCTCTTTAACTTCCAAAAAGTGAGCTACAATCCACAAGTAGTTTTGTCAGATGACTGAGTTTGCTAACAGACACTGCTTGAACATTTGCTTTTTGCTACACATACCTTAAAAAAAAGTCCTTTATTAGCAGACACAGAGTTAGTGACCTTTGTTTTCAGTGTGATCTTGTGGCTTTTCATTTTCATTCAAGCCAGCATTGAACGCTGTGGCTGAGATTATTAAAAGTGCTCTGTAGGCTAGAGGAAACGAATCTCCTCCTCAAGCAGCAGTCACTGGAAGGACTTCTTGCCTTTTTTAGTTCAGTTACTAATAGACAATAGTGCTGGGGCCACAGCAGCACACTCACTGCAATGAAAAGTGCTATTTTTGTGTGGTCTCAGAGGCTGCAATGTTCCTGTGGCCTTTGCATGAGCAGTTTGATGTCTCATTGAAATTTACCTCCAGCTCTGGGGTCCCAGCACAGGGAGGACATGGAGCTGTTGGAGTAAGTCTAGAGGAGACATCAGGGATTAGATGGGATAATAGGAAGGAATCCTTCCCTGTGAGGTGCTGAGGCACTGGCACAGGTTGTCCAGAGAAGCTGTGGTTGCTCCATCCCTGGCAGTGTTCAAAGCCAGGCTGGATGGGGCTTGGAGCAACTTGGGCTGGGGGGAGATGTCCCTGCCCAGGGCAGGGGGTGGAATGAGATGAACTTTAACATCCTTCCAACCCAACCCATTCCCTGATCCCATACCAGTGTGTGCCATGAGTGTGTGGCAATACACAACCACTTGAACATGGAGCTGCACAGCCTTTCTGGGAGATCCTCAAACTGCCTTTCTACAGGGAGATAAAGTGCCCCATGATACATCAAATGAACTGTCCAGATGTAGCTTTTAAACCAAAGATGCATAAGGAGTTACCAAAGAACTCAAACAAGGTGTATAAACACAGAGAACAAAGGTTTGTGCATCATTGTGCTGCAGAATATTGAGGAAAAGCAGCTCTATCATGTTCTGACACCAAATACATATTGGGTTGGACACTCAGAAGAGAAAGTGTTCTTAGGTCAGTTCTCAGAAGTTTGGATTTTATTTGATAATAGATCAGATAATTTACAGGACCTGCAAATCTCTTACTTCTGTCATCAAACAGGAAACAGAAACAACGGAATGTAACTTGTGGCCAATCATGTGACAAAACTGAACAACATGAACCTCCTCCTGGACTGCCCTCAAAAAATCACAGGACACTCTTGGCTTGCACAAGAGATGTGACAAACCATTGTGAACAAATCAGCTAGAATCAGGTGATTTAAACTAGGGGGAAAATGCATTAAATTAGATTATTTGTGATGACTGTGATGAAATCTGTAAGTGGCTTATTTTATCTCATTCCACAGAATATTTCACTTAAACATTGTCATCTAAACAGACTACCCAGTGCCTAAGTTTAAGGCATAAGTGTTTAATGGCAAAGTGAGACACACTGAGTACTATTTTAAGTGAAGAAGAAAGTTCTGAGCCTCTTGCAGTTGAGATTTGGGTCACTTCTTTTACTCAGCCTATTCTGCTCATTCCAAACCCCAAACTTGACTCTCGTTGACGTTATTTTAAATGTCACTTGCCCTACTCCACATACTCTGAGCCTTTCTTTCACAGCACACTAATACTCCAACATCTTCTGTGTGGAAACAAAATCAGCAGTTTCTCTTTACCTCTGACACAGATAGCACCAACGGCTTCTGGCAGGAGCTTTCAGATAGGTTATCAGCCAGTGCACACAGGCTGGGTTCAGAGCCCCAAATCTCCTGCACATAGCAGGTCCCAGAATTAGCCTTCCTGCCTCAATTCTGTTATTATTTGGGAGGTTTTGTAGAAAGACCTGCTGTTCCTGCCTCCCAGAATAAGTCACCCTGCAAAAACATCGATCACTTGGTTCCAATAAACTACTCTGTACCTTGTAAACTATTCTTGGCTGCACTTGGTGGCTCATTCTTCTTTCAGTATTCTTTTTCTCTCTCACCAGAGTTTTATTGACAAGAAAAAGAAGGGATTTCTCAGAGCTCTTTCTAAGAACACTGCTATCTCTGACGAGAATCTGCAGCAGGATGCTCACAAAGCTTTGCTGCATGTGGGAAGTTGCATTTCACAAGCCTCTCACGACACTCTGTGCTGTGCATGCCAATAAAACCAGGGCACAGGCCCTTGGAGGAGGAGAGCACTGCATTTATTTGGTCTTTGATAGAGTATTAGCTGCTGTGTGATCTCTATTAGAAGCAAAGAAACACAATGCACTTTGCGAGGCAGATGTGAAGTAATCAGTGTGGGGTTTACTCCTAGCAACTTCTGACAACCTACAAACAAACATTTGACCAAATCCTGTGGATCAGGGCCCAACATGCTTTTGATGGTGCTTTTTTGCTTCCAGCTTGAAGTCCTTATAGTGGGGTTGTAGTCAGAAAAGAGCCTGAAAACAGACCCTTCCTCACTCTGCTTCTTACTATCAGCCACGACGTGTATTGTATCTGCTTGCAATGAACACTGAGGGGAAGCACATAAACCAAATTTATGCTGGTTGCCCACACTGAGCTTGGTGACACTCCCTGTTTTATATAACAAATCAATGCTTCCCCATGGAAGAAAAGCTGGAAGCAGCTCATCACTGATCTCAAACCACAGACAGGGCTCCATCCCCACTCAGCTGCTCAGAATTTGCTGTCAGGCTGATTTTTGCAGCTGCCTCTGGCATATTTGGCCTGAAAACAATGAATTTGAACACAGAAATGAGAAAGTTTCTGCCAACCTGACTCCTTTTGCCCATGGTGGGTGTAGGACCATCCCTTAGCCCCAGACTGGGCAGGGGCAGTGACTCTGCAGCCTCAGCCAGGTGAATATATATCACCACTCAGCAGTGCAAGTGGAAACCTGTGTCCATCCTGGGCACTGCTCCAGGCTCCCCAAAACCTCAGAGCTCCAGTCTGTGCCACCTCTCCCCTTCCAAGAGGATAACTCTCAGGAATGACACTACTGATAATGTTTGCTTGACAGAAACACAGCAGGAAAACCTAAGCAGGTTATCCCACCCTTCCTTAGGGCAGGGACAGCTATAGGGGAATGTAATACTCTTTACTAGGCTAAGTGACAAATTATTTTTCTCCTTCTCCTTCCAAACTGTGTTAAAAAAAGGTGCATAAAAAAAAGTCTTTCTAGCTGTAGTAACTTTGTCCATCATAGGACCCAAATGCATGGAGAGTCAGAAGTATATACCAACCTATGCAGGGATGAAAACACAGCAGTTGTAAGCACAACTCAAATTAAATGCAGCAGTTTTTCCTGTTATCTCAGTCTCTGCCCACCTACAATAACTTCTCTTTTAGCCTGTGAGTTGTGATGAAAGGGCAAACTACGAATTGCTTTAGCCAAGAGGGTTAAATACTTATTGTTCTTCACAAGGCGATCTCAGAGCAGTGATGTGCCTGTCAGAACCCACTGAAGGACCCCAACATTCCCCTCATTTACACAAACTTTGACTCATATCTGCCTGAAGCAGAATGCTGACACTGAGTACTAGGAACTCCAGTCAGCACGTGGAGCAGGAACCATCCTTCATCTTCGAAGGGAGAGTTCCAAACACAAGGTTTCTGTTATTAAACTGAAATTCATATTACTCAGTTTTACAAGAGTTTCACCATTTCCAGTCTCAGCCAATATCCCAGTTCCTAAAAGCTGCAGCCACAAACTAGAACCTGTTGTGTGAACTGCTGGACAAAAGGACTTCACAAAGACAATTTTAATATATACAATGAATATAGATTAATTGTCCTTCATGCTGAAAGGACAGAACTGATAATGCACACAGAATGTGCTTTTTCAACTCAGATTATTTCTCAGCTACAGCTTAGGGCAGAACTGTGAATACTTTGGTCCAGGCTAAGAATACTTCCTTTTAAATCCACTGACTCCAATGCAGATATTCTGCTGAGGTTACCTGGATGACAAGTTAAAGATCCCAGTTGTCCCAGTACATGCACCGTTAATAACTCAGCTCATTGAAACAGGTATGACTGTACCTGCTGTTTCAGGGAGTTACTACTGCACCTAGTAGCAAATTAATTATATACATAAGCAGGCAATTATGTATCTCACACAGCAGTTACACAGTTATCTGACTTCCACACGAACTGAGCACCCAGAACTGACTCTACAAGTGCATAGACACTTGTGGCCTGTGAATCACAAACCAGGGTGGCAATTGTCAGCCACCAACTCTACTTAGATGTTGTACCAGACACACTTGAGTAACTTCTATTAGGTTACAGCTTTCCCAGCTTACACTAAGAGATTTCATAGAGCTCAAGCAGCAAATTGAAAGTTGCTTCCTGAGAAGGATCTGGTGAGAACAGTTTTGCTTCAAAGCAATGTGGTAAAGCAGCCAGGTAAGCACATTTCCTCCCCATCTGGGCCAGCACAGGCTTTGTCCTCCTCTTGTCCCTAGCACTGTTTTTATTTCATTCTCAATACGAACAAGGCAGTAAGAGAAGAACAATAAAACATTCACAATAGCACAACAAGTGACTTCCGTATTCTGGTGTCGACCAAATCTCTCTTGACCTTTTTGTTTCTTCTGCATTTGAAAGACAAAGAAAGAATGGAGTAGGGAATATATCTTTGCATATACAGAAAGCACTTACTCTTATTTATCCTCACTCTTTTTCGTTTAAAAGTAGTTCTGTGGCACTTGTTTAACATTCAGGTCACATAAATGCATTTTTAGGCATGTTATTATGCTTTCTGTCCCGTGTACATTAGTTTTTGCAAGGCAGAAGTCTCTCACTTCCCCTTTATCCTCACCTCTCTCCCATTCAGTGACACTCCCTCACTTTTCTCTGCCCCACTCCCAGTCACACATCTAATCAGTGAGGTCCCAGAAAAGGTGCCAAATGAACCCCCAGCCCCAGTGATACCCCAAACAGGAGCTCTCCTGAGCCAAGTATGAAGAATTAAACCCTCCAGTGGCATCGCTTGAGTCTGTGTGAAGGAGGAGAGGATTAACAGGAAACCTGAACAGAGATTACTGGATGCAACATCCAGTTTGAGCTGTAAATCCTGAGAAATAAAGAGCAAACAGAGGCCTGAGCAGGGAGGTTTGAGGTGTGCACTGGAGCTCTGTGCTCAGCCAGACTTGGGCTAAGCTCCTGTTTTGCTGAGGCTGCACAAGTGTTATTTACCCAGAGCACTGCTGTGAAGAAATTGCTCTGAAAACATCTTGGAGGACCCTTTCATTAGCCTCCCTCCACGAGCAGAGAGATCCTCCCAAAGAAAACATGACTTGGAGTTCACCAAAGTGCTGCCTTCCCTGCAGTGACATCTCCATCAGTTCCTCCAGGCACCACTCTGCCCTCCCTGAGCTCTCTACAAGCTGGGATGGTCTTAGTTGGGTTAGTGGTTTGTTTGGGTTTTTTTTTTTTTTTCCCCTCCAGGTTTCTATGAATGGGACCAAAAAAAAAAAAACCCCAACCCAAACCAAAAAAACCAAACAACCCAAAAAAACCCAACCCGTAAGTGCAACTGTTGGAATAGTTGTAGCGACTGAAACGTCCAAGAAACTAAATCCAAGTGCCCTCTACTGGCACTGGAGAGAGAGCTGGGGCTGGAGAAAGAGGGGAAGGGAGAGGAAGGGGTGGCAGGAGGAGGAGGGAAGTGATATTAAGCAATAGTAAAAGGAAACTGTGTCAATAAAGTGGGTATGGCCTGAAAACTCTAATCACATAGCAGAGCTATTAAATTGTTGGCAAGCTGAGCTGGTAGTGTAATGCTCAGGACATGCCAAAAAACATATTGCTGCTCTGAAAGCAGTGACAAGTCAGGATGTTGAAACAACTTCTGGTTTGGGGGTGGGGAAGGGGAGATAATGAAACTCTTTTTGATGTAACGTAATGTCTGCACTTCTGGTACAAAATACCACTTTTTTTTTTTTTTAAACCTATTTTTAAGTTTTGGCTTTAAATTTCACATTGGAAATATATAAAAAAAAACAAACCAGTGAGGGAATCAAGAAGAAAACTTGATTATTTAGCACTTAATGTCATTATTTCAAAGCTGAGAAAAGCAGTTGTGTAACAATGACATTACCACATGAATCTGGTCCTGGAAGAAATTATATCATGTGTGCTTATGGGAACTTAATCCAGGAGGTCCCAGGAATGCTGGGATTGATGTGTGTGCATGCACGCACTCACACTGACAAAGCAGCTCATGGAAAAGCTGTTTCAGAGGCATTTTGGGGATGGAACAACTCATTCTTGCCCTAGTAGGAAAGCAGCATGTATGATTTTTATTGATGCCACTGTGCTGACATTTAGTGAGTTTGCAAGATGAAGAATATAGACTTGTGGGACTGATATTTTTATTGAGTTCAGTAATCCACAGGATCTTATCAGCTGCCTCTGTAAAAGTTAAAACAAACCTAACAGCATTTGAGACAAACAGATGAGCTGCAGCAGAACAGCAGAGCTACATGAAAACAGTCTTGAACAAATTCAGACTTGGATAAACTGGTGGTAAAACAACATATAAGTCTGGGGAAATAATGTTCAAATCCTCTAATAAGAGCAGCAAGTTTGTTTTCAGGTTTACTGAAGAGTGTCAGAGCATTCTCAAGGCACAAAGGCTCTGGAGGAGTGCAGAGCAGGAGATGGGATTCAGCTGCTGCAGAAGGAAGCAACAATATTGTCTGTTTTTCTGCCAGGAAGGCAGGGGAGGAGCCTCCTCTGCACAGCCTGAAGAGAACTGGATGGGATCATCATTCCTCCCTGGAAGACTGATGTGATAATTGCAAATCTGTGTACAGTGTCCCTTTCCTCCTGCTCTGTCCAGAAACAGCATCAGAGATTCAGAGCATGTTAAGGGATTGGAATGGAACGCAGAGATCATCCAGCCCCAACCCCTGCCCTGGGCAGGGACACCTCCCACCAGAGCAGGTTGCTCAAGGATTTATCCAACCTGGCCATGAACACTGCCAGGGTTGGGGCAGCCACAGCCTCCCTGGGCAACCTGGGCCAGTGTCTCACCACCTCACAGGGGAAAAAAAAATTCCTCTGGTTCTAGTCTACATTCTCCTCTTTCAATGTATCCCCATTACCACTTGTCCCATCACTGCAGTTCCCAACAAAGAATCATATGTTATACACTAAATAATCCAATAAGTAGCTGCATATTTCTCATGCTGGGAGAGATTTCCAGTGTTGCATCTGCTCTGCACTCTGTGTTTCTCTCAAATTCAGTTTGGGGAATCCTGATGCACACTCATCTCATTACAGTATAAACAAGTCAATTGTTGACATCTAAATTATCCTAGCACATGTGCAAACGTGGCTGAGAGTGTGACAGGACCTTGTGTGAACTCAGGTTCATGCCTCAGACTTAGGAAGCAAAAATGGTTTATGTACTTCTTAGACTGGAACTTCTGGTGACAGTCACACAGAGTTCCAAGTAACCACTAGAGGATCAGCCAGGCAGTATCAGCCTAAAAAAAAAGTTTAAAATCTTGGTCACCTTTCTGACCTAAAAGTAAATCCAAGAGTTCTCCTGCTAAGCACTTAGCTCAGGGTCTCTGTCTGAAACACATGTTGGTGTTTGATTCCTGCCTTTAACAGTGTCCATCTGTGGCCAGGGCTGCACTCCCAACACACATGCATGAAAGCAGTAATGGGATTTTTCAATGGCAAGGGTTGTTTTATCTGCTTAATCTTTAATATTTCACTGCTGAGAACAGGCCCTGCAGATGGTTCTGCAGCAGCTTGTTCTCAGTCCATTTCAGTGGGAACACCTCCCTTTTGGCACCTTCCCCTTTCCACCTGAGCTGATGCTTTAGGCACTGCAGAAACATCAGCTTTTCTAGAGTGTTTATCATCTGGCCCAAGCCTAAAGATCCTCATGGGCTGGATATTAAATCCTAAACAGCTCAGGCCTAGTTCTGATAATGAAAGCTGAACATCCCACCAAACACAACAAGGAAAGAAAGGCAAAAAAAAGCCTGTCTTGCCTAAGCATGGACATCTCCCACTTGAGCAATGACCACACATGAATCAGGGCTGTGGCAAAACTGGAAACATTGTCCCTTGGAGCCAGTTACCAACTTGACTTGTAGAGAGATGCCTCAGGTGTAGTATATACTGGGAAAAGTAAAGTTCAACAATATCTAGAGCCATATTTTCACATGTTTTCTGTATCTCTGGCTTTAATGTAAGGAAAGCAAACAAATCCTAAGAAGTAGAAATAAGTGCAGGAAGAAGCAGGTGAAAAGAGGTGATTCTTGCCCTCTGCTCTGCACTCATGAGATCCATCTGGAATACTGCACACAGTTCTGGTGACAGGACAAGGGGTAATGGGTTCAAACTGCAGGAAGGAAAGTCTAGGTTTGATGTTTCTCAAAATGTTTTTCCCTGTGAGGTTGGTGAGACACTGGCACAGGTTGCCCGGGGATGTGGTGGCTGCCCCAGCCCTGGTGGTGTTCAATCCAGGCTGGATGAGCCTTGAGCAACCTGATCTAGTGAGAGGTGTCCCTGCCCAGGATGGGGTTGGGACTAGATCTGTAAAGTCCATTCCAACCCTTAAATTCTATGATTCTATGAATAAAGCATTATCTTACAGGAAGTATCTGTTTTGAAGGTCAACATTGCATTAACATGCAAAAGCTGCCAAAGAACACTCTTAAACATTTTTCCCATCTATAGATATTTAACAGCAAAATCTAAGCTCAGACTAACAAGTGGAATAAAAAACCCAATCCACTTTAAGTATCTGAGATGGTTCTTAGTGATAACTGGATTGCTCACAGTAGCTTTAATTATCTCAGATTGCAAATTGAGATCTTTCAGGAGTAGTTCAGTACTTCATGTTTTCACATTGTAGGGCAGAGATCAACTAAATGTATTAAGAGGAAGTCAGATAGAAAAAAAGGACTTTGATAAATGCAATCAGTACATGGAATCCAATGAGACATTTTTGATCAGGAAAACACAGAAAATATTCCTCAGAAACAGAGTAAATCATCCCCAAACTTCCAAATCTAATTCCAAGCTAACATCACATTTTTCAGCTTTTCTAAAAAACTAAAACTACAATTTCATGAAGAGTCAACTCGGAGGAGTAAATTCAAGCTAAAGGAGAAGGCTGAATGCACAACAACAACGTCACTTTGGGGTGACCTTTACAATATCTCCCTGCCAAAGACTCTGCAGTCATAAAAGGTTAAGTTCTTTGAAAAGTTAAGGGCCAAATACCCCAAATTTGCAGCATGAATAACCAGCAGTTGCTTAGGAAATTCTTGGCAAATGTGTGTGCAAAAGAACAAAGATACATCTGTGAACAAAAAGCTTAAGGAACCCTTTCTGCAACCCCCTAAATACTATTTCCATCCTAGAATATAGACATTTACAAGTCATTCTGCCAGGAACCAGTAGTAATTTTAGCACAGTGTTTGTTTCCAAGTGCTTGAAAGCACCTACTCTGGGTTAAGGGACTAGGAATAGCAACTACCATCTTTACTCTGTCTACAGCAATTACTTTTTGCCCCCTCCCCTTGAAGCTAGAAAAACGAGGAGCAGACTGGATGGAAAGAGAGGAAATCTTTCTAAATTCTTCCACTTTCAGCATAGTTTCAGGTTTTTTTCCCAAGGCAGAACAATATGCTTTACAGGAGACAAGATGATGAATGCTTAATTTGGGGTTCAGTTAAGCCAAACAACTTTCTCAGAAAGCACATGCTTTGTCTCAAAGTGACATTTGTTAAAAAGCCTCAGTGTCCAGACTCTATTACATCACTGCAGGTCAGCTCTGGTGACTGACACACTGACAGGGGACAAGGAAAGGCAGATTTGCCTTAACCCTCACCTTGCCACATCTCCTGTGTGCTCTGAACACACTTCAGGTGCCTTACACACTGTTTCCAAGCCTCAACAATCAAGATAAGCTACAAACTTAGGAGAAGGAGAGAATTCTGTTTGGTGAGGAAGGATAAAAACACAAACAACCCCCCAAACTAACTCAAGGAACAATATTTCACACACCAAGTTTTCTGATGCCCAAATCCACCAGCATTCTCTCACATACTCAATCCAAGCCCTGCCTGGACCTCTCAGTGAGGCTTTAAAGTGGCATATTCCCTCCTTGCCAGCACATTTTCTAGGGAAATGCAACTTTAAGGACTAATCTTGTTGTTTCTGGAGTGAATGTTCCAGTGTAATTCTGGCCCTCAACAAATTTACATATTACCATGCTCCTTTAAGTAGACATCAATGGAGGGCAAAGATGTTTATGCTCTCAGGGTTGAATTAAGGTGGCTTAAGCTCACATTTTAGTGGGAGAGCAAATAGCTGCACTGGGTTACTGTTCAGTGCTTTGGAAATTTTGAGCCTAGTGAGGGATTGAACCAAGGCATTGCACAGCACTTCCAGGCAAATCAACCACAAACTCCAGAGAAAGTTAAACCCAGAAAACCTTACAAAGCTCTGTCTCCTTGGGAAGCCATAAATGAACTCTACATGAAGGGCTGATCACACACTCCACATTGAGAAGGCAACCCAAGGGGTGGTTGGACCAACACAGCTCTTACCTGCTCCTCTCAGGACACAGCTCTGATTCCAGCAGCTCCTCTGTTAGCTCTATCCTCCTTCCCAAGCCCTTTTAAAGGAGCTTAAACCTTCTCATCAACTCACAGATGGAGCTCAGCTGGGCTGACTCACCCCCCCCTGCAGTCATCAGTCCATGGCACCTGCAGATCCCACCTCAACAGCAGATTGACAGAGACAAACCCTAGTTTTCACTTGGCACTTTCACTTGTGAAGGCAAGAAGGTGGGAGAAGAGAGCCAAAAATGATTTTCAAGCATAGTCACAACATCATTTTTATAGCCTTTGCATGGGTTTAGTCATGCTGGAAGTAAATCTGTGTAGCTCATGTCTCTGTCAGGCCTGTTCCACTCACACAGTTGCAAACACTGAGCTGCAATCCCCAAAATGCTTCTGGTGTGGCCCATTAGGGGTTGTTTGGACACAGGGAATTGTTTCTGTAACATCTAAGAGCAGGTTCTGCTCTATGATTGGGGATGTGAATACAGATACAGCATTTGATGTCAATGAATAGGTAGTAATGAAGTTATCTAGCCATGATTGCTGAATTTGATGAGGGATGTTTGTCAGTTTGTGCTGCTTCCCCCTCCTTGTTCTCCTGTTCTTCTGGCAGCTGGGGGAGAGAACACTTTTCAGTCACCTCAGCTCACAGCCAGGGATTTTAGTTTACAGAAATAGATCCCCAAGGCTGTAAAATACTTTAGCTGAAGGGCCAGCACAGGTTTACTCCTGGAAGCCTCCTGTAACACTCCAGTGAGAATCACCAGGCTTTAGGAGCTCCCCAAGTATCTATTTATCTTGAGCTTTATATGAACTTGATCTCCTCAGCAACAATGTACACTCACACATAACTTGGTATCACCTGGTATCACCTCCAGAGTGGTGTCAACAAGCACTTCATGGTCCTATGTTTACTAGAAATACACTATGCAGAGCGAGGAATTGATGGTCTCCTAGAGAGGCTGAGTGAGGAGGCTTTGAGAAGAGTTAGATACAGACTCAGAACAGGTAGCAGGACCTGCAACTCAACTCTTGCTGTCCCTCCAAGCCTCACACTGCAGCAGAGATCCCAGCACTGTCCTGCTCCCAGTGCTCCCTCCCAGCCCACAGAGCTGGGGGCTGAAACCTCCTGCTGGAAAAATCCTCTGCCTTCTTCCAAACCCTCTGTGTGTGCCCTGGAAAGGAATGAGTCCCTGTGCTCTGTGACAACCTGCCCACAGAGGAATCGTGACAGCAGCACTTTGATTTGGGCTTTCTCAAGTGAATGAGTGATAGGAAGATTTTCAGCTGTACCAGACAGACATATGGACTTATTTCTATCAGTCATTTGTTTATCAGGGGTTATATAATCCATTGGTGTAGGAACAGAGCATTTGATAATTACATGCTGTTCCAATACTGTGAATCAGTGGGTAAAAGAAAAAAAAGAGAAATAATAAAAATTAAAGGGAAAAGATGTCTTCAGCTCAATTTTACCAGCAAATCTGTCACAAGCAATTCTTTTCCTTCACTTCTGACAGCCCCTGCCAGCACTCAGAAGCTGCAAAGAGAAAGCTTCCTGTGATGACAACATCAACATTCTGGGCTACTTCAACTTCATTTACTGCAGCAATACAATTTCAGTCCATATCAACTACGAATCAATTGCTCCAATTGACTAGAAACTGCTGACAGAAAAAAAAAGTGAAACCTCTGCAACTTCATCCCAATTTCCTTTCTGTTTTCCAAACAACTCTGATGAAGTAATCACAAACATCCTTCAAATTTGTGAAGTGCAAAGATGAGTTTGCAAAATTCTGATGGTGGTTGAAATGTTGTGTCCAGGGTTTGTCTTTAGCATTGTGGTAATCGTAAAGGACCTTCCTAGGGTGCTGTGGAGAGGTGGGTGAAGGGGCAGTGGTGGATGCTGCATCACTGGCTCAGAGTGGGATGAGATAAAGAAGGAATTTGGACTCTGCACCTTTCTGGTTCAGAGGCAGTTCCCTCCTGCTTCCTGTGCAGAAGCTGTTTTCCTCTGCAGTTTAGTAGGTGACAAATGTCATAGGAAATGATTAAGTAAAAGCAAGGAGTGTTGATAAGAGGTTTATTCTTCTTCGAGGCTTTTGAGAATGTGTTTTCAGCAGAGAGCACTTCTTTAAGGAATTCATACACATCTTCAGCCTCCCCCAAGGCTGCTGCAGAATTTCCTGTTTTTGTCTTCTCAGAACTGCTAAACTGCTGAAGTTGCCAGTAAAGCCCAGGGTGTGTTATCCAGAAGAGGTGGAGCCTCTAGCAAATCCAGATTCTTCACTGATACTCTCAGACGAGTTATGTGACTATACAGAAGTTAGAGCTGTTCTGTCTCTAACCTTCCAAATGGGGTCAGTTCTCACAGCCACATCTGCACACTAACCCGCAGTGTTTATCCTCTCTCACACTCTTTTCTGTGCACAAACCCGTGGATCTTGTTGTGTAAGTCACTTCAAAGCCAGCTGAGTCTTGAAACCTGCTGTAAGCCCTGAGTGCAGAGTCAGCAGTGTGAAACACAAGTTTCAGCAGCTTTGATACTCCTTTCCATGTCACATCCAGGTCTCAGGGTGAGCAGACCAACCCAAATTGAAGAATTGCTTATAAGGGCCAAGACCCTCATCAGATTCCCATCTGGAAAGCTGCTCTGGCATTACACCAGGTTGAGGAGAGATACAGCACTGCCTCAGTTTCCCTCTGTGCCCTAAAATGCCAGGGAAAGTGTGACAACTCTGCTGGTGTCCCTTCACACCCTGGAGACAGGAGACTTTGGGAAGGTGCTTGGCTGGATGTGGAGACAAGCCTGGCCATGGAGATGGGCCTGACCATGGGCAGCAGACAGAGCAGGCTGGAAAACCACCAGGCTTTTGGGTGTTTTCTGGTCTGTAGACAATGCTTACACCAAATACATAATAGCTGATAAAGTGCAATTACCTGGGGTGTGTAATTAGTGGTTGGCTATGCACAGGTAATGGGCAGACAGGGCATGGAAATCACATTGTTCTGTGGCTGTGCATGCTAAGAGTCAGTGCAGGGCAGTTCTGCCAGGAGTTATCTCTAAAACCTTCCTGAAAGGCACTGCAGTTAAACATCTGGATGCCTTCCAGAGAAAAACAACTGAGCTCAGATGTACTTTCATGGAGATAATTTGCTTTCAGGAAAACCTGGAGCCCCCAACCCATCCCCTCTGTGTGTGATGGTGAGCTCAGCTCACAGAGGACTCATCCTAGAGACAGTGGGTTGGACACCTGTGGCAGAGCCATAGAATCATAGGATCTTAGGGGTTGGAATGGAGCTTAGAGATCATCCAGCCCCAACCCCTGCCCTGGGCAGGGACACCTCCCACCAGAGCAGGTTGCTCAAGGCTTTATCCAGCCTGGCTGTGATCACTGCCAGGGTTGGGGCAAATGAACCATGAGCCTCACCTGAGAACATGCTCTTTTCTAGAGAGAAACATCTGTCCACTGGAGGAAGCATTTCTTAGCCCAGAAGTAGCAATTTTAATCCATTCTCTTTTATTTTATGAGCCTGCATGATCTGCTTAAAATCCTCCTGAAATGCCTACATGAAACACACCTTGAACTCCTCGACTCAGACTGATCTGCTGCAGTTCCGCCCGGAGATCCCACTCATAAACCCACAGCTTATTTGTTGATAACAGACTCAACAAATGCAATGTATTGCTTTGGCTGCTCTTCTCCTTTGTCTTGGATTGCAGCCTCTCTCAGAGCTTTGATTTCCAAATGACTTGTTAAGCTTTCCCAGCCTGAACAGAAAAGCTTTACTTTCATGTTTCTTATACAGCATGTGGAACGTGGAAACTCAGCCTAACTCTGGATGCAACTCCTAAGACCTTTCTTCCTCTTGGGGCTCCATGTGTTGCTCCTTCAGGAGAAGGCTGAGTGGCTTCTTCAATGCTTGTGTTGCTGCTGTCAGCAGAGAGGAGTCAAACCAAGCAGGGGAGTTATTCTGGGGGAGGCAGTGCCAGCACTAACCATTATTTCATCTGCAGCAATAGCTCCGTGGCATGAGGGGCAGCTACAGCCAAACTGACTGTTTTGCTTGTTTTTCTGCCAAGAGGATTTCCTGATTCCTGAAATTAGCCCCAGTGCCAAGTGATACGGTCAGATCACGTGGGCAGAACGTCCTAATTGCCTTGGGAGGACAGAATGCAATCAGCACAGACCTGCTCCTACAGTAGGGACTGTGGGGGAGTTGTTCTCTTCCACAGAAAACCTGATTTATCTGTAACAGAATATGAATATCTACACTGTCTGTAATATAACAATATATGTAGACAGTCTGTACTTTCAGCCTGGAAAAGAGAAACTTTGGGGGAGGCCTAATTGTACCTGATATGGACTGACAAGAAAGATGGAGAGAGACTATTGACAAGGGCCTGGAGGGACAGGGCACAGGGAATGGCTTCACCCTGACAGAGAGCAGGGTTAGGTGGGATATTAGGAAGAAATTCCACCCTATGAGTGCTGAGGCACTGGCACAGGTTGCACAGAGAAGCTGTGGCTGCTCCATCCCTGGGAGTGTTCCAGGCCAGGCTGGATGGGGCTTGGAGCAGCCTGGGCTGGTGGAAGGTGTCCCTGCCCATGGCAGGGGGTGGAATGACATGATCCTTAAGCTCCTTCCAACCCAAACCCTTCTATGATTCTATGTTAGTATCATTGACTACGCAGAGCATATTTTTATTTGAAAAATGCCTGAATACTATACTAATCCAGAGGCAACTGCAGCAGTATGAAGTCAGCAAACCCCATGACAGCATATTCCTCTGCTATTCCTCACTATCCTGACATCTGGCCCTTTCCTACCAGCATGTAACCATGGTGGCTGTCTCCCTGTATGTATTTTTACATGCATTGATTTAATTAAAGCTCATATAATGTAGATAAAACCTGAAACATTTTTGATTATGGAGCAAAGCTGGGTGTAACAAGCCCAATTCTTCCCTCGTGCCACCATAAATAGAAGCACAGAAGTCACCAGTCCTACACAGCTGTAGAAGTAGGTCGTTATGAATCAGGTTTGAAATCTGTTTGCAGTTACTCTTGATTGATATCACTTGATCAGGCATGAAAGGCCCATTGTGCCAGGGAGGGGAACAGAAAGTACCATTACAACTGGAGGACTTTTCATCTGTGCTCTCTGAGCATAGAACCAGCAAGAAGTTTTGCTTGTCCATCCCAAGCCTAGAGGTTTGAAAAACACCACTTACCTCCAATGGCTCCTAGGGAGAAAGAAAGCTCTGTCCTCTAGGACCAGTTAGAAAGGTAATTCTGCAAATTTCACACAATTCTCACTTGATTTCCAGTTCTTCACTCCAATAAAGAACATCAGCTAGTCCCTCTGCAGCAGAGTCTGTACGTGCTCATTTATGCCTTAATGTCACATCAATCATCAGACCACAGGCACACAAATAACTGATTTTGTTTAAAAATTAAAGCAGCAAATGATTATTTTTTTTCTCCCAAAGAATAAGTATTAGTTTATTTAAAGATAAAGATGTCAAAATATACAGTACTGGATCACTCAGATGCTAGTGGGGATTAAACTGTCAGGCCCCTGGTTCCCTGCACAGGTTAGCCCAGGTCTGAATACACAGAAATCTGAATTTTCTGCCAAATTTATTAACTACAGTTATTACAGGAGGCTTGTGAAGCAGGGAGGTGCCTGGCCAGCTCTGATTTTGGTTTTTATTAGGATTAATTACAAGTACGGATATAAACACAGATCTGAATAAACAGCTAAGTTTCCTAGGACTGAGAGACATTAATTCCAGGCTGGGAGGTGCAGCCTGGCGTTAGGAGTGTGCTGGGGACGTGGGTGCCCTCTTGTGTTCCTAGTAGCACCTTAAATAGCTTTTAATTTGTTATCCCACCTCACCCAGGCGGCAGAGAAGTTGTCTCCATCACGTGAAGCCTCTGCGTTTTAGCGTTTTAATTCCCATTAATAACCAAAACGAAGCATAACTTGATCACCACTGATCCTATTATACTGCAGGCTCGCTGCTAATTTCAGCTCTATTGCAAACCCACAAAGAGGGACTCGGTTTTTACATTTAAGTAGAACATTTATCAAAGGAGATTTGTGGTTGTGTGTTTTTTTTTTTTTTTTTTTTTCCTGGCTGCTTTAAAGCTCTCTGAAGTGGAGGATTTGTTGCTCATGCCTTGCTGCCCAATCTGCATTCCTTTGTCACATGCAGTTTTCTCTGCCACTTTCTTACCTTACATCCTCTTCCCCTCTCTAAACTTCAAATCATCCACATGACCTTTCTTTAAACATGCTACACATTGATCTTTAGAGTTGCTTTCTAGCATCTCATGAACAAACCCTGTAAAGGATAGACCTTAAATGATACACCAATGTTTGCTTTAGCCTCAGGCATTCGATGACAGCCATGGAAAGGAACAGAATGAGTCATCTCTGCTGCAAGGAGCTCACAGAGAGCTGCTGAGCCTTCAGCAGCCAAGGGGAGTCATTACTTGGATTTCCCAGCAGGTAGGATAGACACTGGATCTGTTTGCACTTCTGCATCAGACATCCTTTTGGAACCCTGTGGAACAAGACAGAGACATTTAGAGACATTTTTCAGAGTGGTTGAGCCTGGAATTTTATCTCTGAGCTTCGCTAGCAGATATTTTCCATTCATTTCACCTCCCTGCTTGTCTTCATCTGCCCTTTATTAATACCATAAGTATAGGAGCACCATCTGTATTGTGAGACTCACAGAAAGCTACTGCTTGTGACTTTGCCTAAATGTGTGGGTTATTTTAATATCATTTTCCCAGCTGGCATGGAAATCAATTGTTTTCAGGAGCTGGACTAACATTCCAAAGCCAAACTACTGTGTATTTTTTAGTATTGTCACTTTGGCATGACTCTGAAACCTCCCTGGCCTAAACGCTTCACTGAAACCCTCCTAAGAGTCCTTCAAGCATGATTAATAGTGTATTATAGCCAGCCTTGCTCTGCTCTAGGTTAGGGGAACATTAAATACTTTTCTGCATGACAGGTATTCCACAATGTCAGAGTGACAAAGCTTTTTTACACTGCAAATAGAATTCTGGGGTTGGAACCAGTTCAAGACACTAATCCAGCTTAGGTGAAGGAAATGTATAGGTTTAGCCATGCCAACTACATTTTTGACTAGCAACTGATAAAAACTTGGCTGCAGTTTAAGGTGCCTGAGTGAATTTTACTGGCCTTGAAGCTATGAAAACCTCAGAACATGACAACAAAACAGAGCCACAAATGCTGTTTCAGGGGTCAGTGTTCACAGAGTGTGGGATGCCAATGCTGTTGGTAGCCAAATGCCCAAATCATTACATGCTAAACAGAAAAAGCAGCATGACAAAGCTAAGGGTGACTGCTGTGTGCTTCCCCTACAATAGGAACTGTGCAGAATCATATGTGAATTGTCCTTTCACACAGTAGGTTTCCACTGGAAACCTGAGTCATCACTTCAGGACAATTCTGTGTCAGAGCAGGAGAGTGAAAGATCTCCACTTCCTCATCCCTTTCAGGGAAGTAAAAACACTGGGGGTTTTATACTGATTACATTCCACCTCACTCATCTTCTCTTAACTTTTCACCTTTGAGAATTTAAGGCTGAAAAGGAGCAGCCAAAAATCACAATGGACTGAAAGAATCCTCTGTCTAAAACTAACTGTAACCCAGTGCAGCTCAGCTGGCTGCAGTGGGTTTGCTTACACTGATGTTGAGTTTGGAAGATGCTCTAGAGCTGAATAAAACTTTTTGGCCATTTATATATAGCAGCAAACCCATCATTTATCCATCAAACAACACCAAGTGAGCTACTCATCCCAAGTTTATCCAGCGACCCTAAAAACTTACCCATCAGGTAAAAGATTTCCCACATTACAGGAGGAATGGAATCTATCAACTAGAGCTCCTGTCTGAGCATGAAGGCACTTCTAGACTGGTCTAGGAAGCAAGATGATATTCTTTGCCATTCTTCCTATAAATGGGTGGAGGGAGGAGACAGGAGGGGAAGCTCCTTTGAGCTAATCCCCATTTTTTACCTCTTTTTGCAGAGGTGTCATGTTATTTGCTCGTGCCACAGTCTCCTGCTCACCCATTTTCCAGGTGGTTGCTGGTTAAAGCAGGAAGCTCTGAGGGAGACTGGCTGATGGTTCTGGTTCAACTGGAATTTCCAAGCCTGGTGGGAAATAAAGAACTTTGTTCCTGCCCTTTTAACGGACAAATTCCAGCTCTGCCCTGGGATTCAGGAGCACAGGTACCACCAGCTCAGGTCCTGCAGTGGAAGTTGGCAGCTGAGCTGGAACATATTATTTTGGGCAGAGCACACAGGAATGTCATGGTATTGCAGGATATTTTTTCCCAGCCTGTGCTCAGGAGGAGACTGTGTCAGGGTAGCACAGACTGATCAGAATAGCCCTGAATAGTTTCCACATGCTAAGCACTCCCAGTTTCTGACAACTTAAGTATGAGTTATTCCAGCTCAGAAAACAATGCCATTAATCTTTTTGCTTTTTTTTTTTTGCTTTCTTTTTTCTTTCTAATCTAATCTCTCTAAGACTCACTAAATACATTTTATATAGCTTATAAATTAATCTCTTTCACCAGAGGAACAAGCACTGAACCTTATCATCTATGCTCAAACCAGGCCAGGATGCTCTTTGCTTCCTTTTGTAGCCAAACTTTCA
>NW_008664127.1:24889-49388 GCF_000695815.1 Acanthisitta chloris | reverse complement strand
CACTGTGACATCCTCCTGCTCCATACCCTTTCCCAGAGGAATCAACAGGCTCAGGAGAGAGTGAGGTTAAACGGAGAAAGATCTGAACAGGAGCTCAGTGGGCACAGGGAGTTGCTGCATCCCCTGTTAAATATCTCCTGCTTCCATTGCATCAGCATAAAGCTGAATTTTTCTGCTGAGTTGTTACCAGATATTCGAGCTGTTATCTTGAAATGGAAATTCTGACATTGGTGTATGAGATCTAATACTTTGAGATTAATGATTACACCTTCCTGGGGCTTAGTCTGATCACCTAGGAGATGTGGAGATTAGTTTTTAGGAGCATTGCAGTACTAGGTTTCTTAGGGATGGGTAATCCTGGGGATATTCAAGGAGAGGTAGTTATTTATGTGAGAGACCTCTCATACACAGAATTCGTTGTGGGGTTAGTTTTTTCTTGCCAGTTTAAAAGTACAATAAACTGACCAAATCAGCTATAGTGTTATCAAAACTTCCTTCTTTTAAGGTTTTTTTTTGTGTTGATGGGAGAGGGAAGCTGCAGGAATACCATTGCAACAGAAGGTAAGTGACTATACAGCCAAACTGGCACAGAACATCTCTACTTCCTCTACATTTATTCAGTGTTTTATCCCCCCACTAATCTTTTTACCTCTTCACAATCTCCTGTCTTGATCTAAAAGCTTTTTCTTGCCCTTTGAATCTGAGACACCTTTCCTGCCTCTCTGTGTCTTTCATGGACTTACCCTTGAAACCATATTTCTTTGCAAGCTTTCACTTCCTCACCTCTCCCTTTCTGGAATAACTCTGAATTTATATCTATTGTTAAACTCTAGGCAAGATTTTTGGATACAGCTTGGAGGAATGACACCACACAACATCAACCATGATGGACAACAGATAAACCCTTTCTCACACAGAGGCTCCAGTGAGATTATGACAAAGAAATCTCCAGACTAGAGAAACAAATCTCAGTTATCTCCAGAAATAACAGATGTAGTCAACATTTGCCTCATTTCTGGACAACCTATGCTAGAAAAATGTGGCTGCCTCCATCCCCTCCAGCTGACACGAGATATCTGTCACCACCATCTGAGTGGGTTAGGTAAGACAACTCCTGATCTCACTGCTGGGGGGAGCAGGATATGACTCCAACACACCTTGTTTGTGACTGGATTACCTTACACATGTGCACCAATGCTGTGCACAATGGAAATTCAGCCAGAATTTGGAGGCAAAGTGGGTGAGGAAAGAAAAACACACATTAGCATGTGTTTGTTTGATAGCCTCAGTGAGTTCACAGATCCATATAACAATATCTTGGCTTAGTAACATCATGTTAAGCAAGAAGATTTCTCCTCGTGGCTTCACTGGAAGCCAAGATGAGTGGAAGCCAATGCAAGTTGGTAGTTACTCCAGGTGAGCACTTCCCACTTGAAACTACAGGAAAATCCACTGCTTCATGGTGGACCAAGATTTTATCCCAGAACAACAAGGTGAACTGAGCTGTTGCTAATCTATACTGCAGAATCTTTTAACTCCCCTTGGAACATGTCATTCTCTTGGCAATGCAAATTGCTCTCTGTAGGATACACAGTAATTCTGTGAAATGTGTGCAAATTACACATTTCTGATGTGGAAAAACATCTGCCTCTGAGTGAGTCACACTGGTGTGCATGGCAGCCTGGCTTTATAACCCAGGGCCCTAACAGGGCTCATTTCAGCTCTTAGTTACCACTTCAATCTGTATTGCTGGACTTCTCTCCTTGAAGGAATGTCCAGCTCTGTTTCTATCCCAACAGCCTCAGAAGTGAGGGAGGGAAGGAAGGGAAAACCAGCTGTATGTCTCTCAGGGCAGTCAGATTCACTAGGAATCCTTGCAGGTAACAGTCACATCTGCTCAGTTTCTTTGCATCATTTGTGCTGAAGCTCAGTTTGCACTTTGCATCTTTCCAAAAGATGCTCAAAATGACCCCATAGTGCTGTGGATTCATTGCTGTTGTGGCAATGTGAGCAAAGAGGAGCAAGGTGCATCTTTCCCATTGATTTATAAAAAGCCTTGAGAGGCAGTTCCAGGTCTAACCTGTGCTTCTGTTTCTACATTAGCCTCTACATATGGCCAAGCAGAAAAATAACTCTCCATCTATTTAATGCTCTGAGGAATCACTCGTTGCATCAGTGACACTAAGTCTTATGAAAACTCAAAGTTTCAGTGTGCTGAACTCTTTCATTTCTACATTTCAGGTTTCAGTGAAGGCAGCATAGCAAATTTAGGTCAAGATTTAACTAAAAGCAAGAAGAAAAAAATGCCACCTGTAGTTTTCCTGTGCCTTAACTAGTCAATAAGTGATTTCTAACACAAGGTGCTTATCTTGTGACCACTATGGTTGTTCCCACCCACCCTTGATTTTGTCTTTGCAGGGATGTCCCAATTGCTCTGAAGCAGCAGCTGAACCACCATCAGGGCAGGCAGGTTGCTCTGGTAAACCAGCACCACCTCCACTTTTCCCTAGTAAACACAATGCCATTTGTAGGTGGTTCAGTACCTGCTACAGGAGAAGTTGAGTCATCCCTGCAGCCAAGGCATCAACCCCAACCCCAGGGGTGTGGGAACAATTAGAGCTGTCCCATTAGCAAACCAGACCTGCCTGTGAATCAGTACCCTGAGGCTCAAATTTTCCTGCCTTTGCCCAAATTCTGCTGCAAACAGCAGCAAAGTTTTGCCTTAGCCCTGCAAGCTGATGGGGAAGCTGCACTTGATCCAAGCACAAATCCCCCATGGCTTCCAGTCTGCAGGGTGAGTGCTTAAATCAGCTGGGAAATGGCTAAAAAGATGATGAAGTTAACATACAAGGCCCTTAAAAAACCCTCCAAGTGACTGTCTCTTCTCTGTCTTCTTGTAGGAGTGTTCCTTGGAAGTGTCTCCTCCGTTCTGGATGGAGTCAGTGTCGGTTCCTTGCTGCTCCCTGGAGTCTGGCTGCTCCCTGCTCTCCTGTTTGCTGCCTTTCTGCTTGCTCAGCTCCACTGGGGCCTTCTTGTCTTTTGAACTCTCTTTGCTCTTGTGGCCCACAGGTTCTCCTTCAGCTGGGGCAACTGGTCTCTCCGTGGCGTTTAGCGTCTGAAGCAGGTTCAAACAATGGTTATTTTTAGTGAGGAATGTCAACGGTTTTGGAAGGAGATCCATCAATACATTCAAAAATGAAAGGCCACCTGGCAGGGAGAAGTCCTGCTGGCCAACAGGTTTTCATTTACAGAGCTTGGGATGAACTCCTGCAGCCTTGGCTCAGGGAAGGACTCCCAGGGAGCTGCTAGAATTACTCACACGAGCAAAGGCTGCAAGATCAAACCATCCCTGCACAGATCTGCTTTATTTATGGCTGTGTCTCTGCTGAAGGTGGTTTGGGAGGCAGAGAACATGCATGGAGACAGGCAGAGTCACAACCATGCACTGCCCACAGACTCCTTCAGTTTTTGCATCCCAGCCCGTGAAAGCACCCAAAAAGTGCAAGGAGGAAAATTTGGGAGAGAAAAAGAAGCAAAAGATACCATAAAGTTAAGGATAAAACCAAATCAGCTATAAAACCACAACACTCCACGCAAAAATTAACAGCACAGAGTTTGGTTGTGGAAGGTTACAGCATAATAGAAAATATCATGTGCAAGTGCAAAAGAAGAGGCAGCAAATATTCCAAAGAAAAACAGTGACAGAGCATCTATTTATAGCAAAGGAAAATATTCTGGAACTCAGAGAAGTGTGGGATATGTTTGAAGTTCACAGGAGAAAAATCATATCTGGCAACCAGAGCAGGAGACAATGCAACTGTCACTGTTTGGAGGGTAGAAAGTGATGATGTTTTTGCCTGGAGTAATGGGGAGAAATTGGAAGAGGGAAATTTGGGTTAGATTTTAGGAAGAAGTTTTTCCCTGTGAGGGTGGTGAGACACTGGCACAGGTTGCCCAGGGAGGCTGTGGCTGCCCCAGCCCTGGCAGTGTTCACAGCCAGGTTGGATGAGCCTTGAGCAACCTGATCTCCCCAGGGCAGGGGGTTGGAGCTGGATGATCTCTAAGATCCATTCCAACTCCTTAACAATCTATGATTCTATGAAAGGCAAATTTAACCTTGTCTCTTTCCATCTGACTCAGTTTAACTCTCAGTCTGGGAGCTCTCAGCTCCTGCTCTGTTGGTTAGTTAACAAGATCCTTCTTACTTTTATTTGTCTGAGCTCATTTTTGAAATGCTGCTCTGGTGCAATTGCAAACGTGTACATTTAATTCACAAACCACCACAGCACCCAAAATACAGCTCTGAGACTTAACATATCCGAGTTCAAAGGTACCAGAAGAACTTCTAACCCTCATTAACACACTGTGAAATCTGTGGGTTTGCTCCGTGGGTGTAAAATTAGTGTCTTCCTCACCACACACACTTGGTTGTGTAGGTGCCTCATATCCAGCATTGCAGCCAGACCTGAGCAGGATACACCAGGACTATTCCTGTGAGCAGGTTGGGCCTTTGATGTTAGTCAAACAAAACACTTCTAAAACATATTCATAATACATTTTCCAGGCAAAATAAGAGGGGGGGAAAAATCCTATCAGATAATCTCTTTGAGGTGTTTCATATTAACCTTGAAAGGCAGGAAATTGGCATATTTTATATTGATGGGAGCAGCTCAGGAAATACAACGTGAAGGCTATGAATAATGAAACATGTTAATGTTTCTTATTCTAGAGGGGGAGCTGCACCTGCCAGACTGCTTTTCCTCTCTCAACACCAACAGTGCCACTGAAATAAAGAGGAAAAAAAAGAGGAACAGGATAGAATTTTCCCCATCACATCACAGCAGACCTTAATCCCAAGCTGCTTTTTAAGGGCAAAAAGGCAGAGGCCAAAATATCTGCAGGTTTTGGATCAGTGCTGAAATCATCTCTGCAGCATTCAGGATGGCAGTTATGAGAAGTGGAGAAGGATCACAACATTCCAGAGCTATGAGAGCATCATTTAAGGAGATCCTTTCACAGAAATCCCAAAAAAGGAAAAAGTCAACAGCAGATCCAGTTTGCCTTGAGCTCTTCTTGCAATAAAACTTACACCAGGGCAAGGGAGAGAAGACTAATAAGTTGATGTACAAAGATGGGAGGAAAGTGGCTGCTAATTAAGAGAATAAAAGTAGATCCAGGATTGTAACTTTTAGTGATTTACCCAAATCACTTCACAAACCTCTTGTGTGAAATAAGGAACAAATGTCACAAGACCTTCGATATTTGGGGTGAATAAAGCTGAACCTTGGTGTACTAGGACACTGTGAAAACATGAAATAAGGAACAAATGTCACAAGACCTTCAATATTTGGGGTGAATAAAGATGAACCTTGGTGTGCTAGGACACTGTGAAAACACGCAGAGTGAGAAAATTACCCTTAATTCCAAAAGGCTGTTTTGAAAAGTCAATTTTCAGTACAACTTCAGTTTTGCTCTTAGAGGAAATCCTCTGTCAATGCACAGAATGTGTGTTTTAGCTCTCATTACTGAATGTAATTCCCTGGGTATCTTGACTTACAACAGGTGAGGGTTTGGCTCTCACCCAAGGTAACAGTATTTGTAGTCCTAATGAAAATGTGATTTTGCTGAAGCCTTTGAGAGCCATGAAGGATATAATGTAAATGTCACACCCCAAGTTTTGCTTTAGCTTTTATGAGCAAAGAATGAAAGAAACAAAAAGAGAATAAGAAAAGAGATTTTCATGGCTGTTGTTAAATTGCAGTGCAGAGTTTTCTTTCTCACTTTCAGTTCTCTTTTATAGAGTTTCCACTTAAATGATCCTTTCCTCAGAAGAGAAATAAATCAAGAGAGTAAAAATGATTCTAGCTAGTCTGATTTAGTTTCACTGCCTAAGCCAAAGTATATGCAGAGTGTAAAAGAGAGATAGGAATCAAACTGTTATAAGAACAGGAACACACCTGCAGAAAAGCTTTTTTTCTTGATAGTGATCCTTTAAAATCTTGTGTAATAGTATGAACAGGTAAAGTAAATAGATAAGTGAAGAAATCTGCAAAGATGTGAAGCTCAGAGACCATGTAGCACTTGTCATTCAGTGATTTTCTGTTTCAAAAGGGAGTATGGAAAGTGGCAAGAACCCATCACCAGCAGATGAGGAAAGAACCCATCACCAGCAGATGGGAAAGTCCAGGCACTTACGTGGTGAGTGGGGCTGGAGCCATTTACCTCTGCTGCCCTGGTTGTCTCTCCATCACCTTTCATTGACTACAATAACAAAGAGTTACAGGAGTTCTCCCAGGGTTCCTGCTTGAGGCATTCATTCAAATAAGACAACACACATGAATTGAGGTTTGATTTCAGGCCACTCTTGGCAACACTAAACCAAACCCAGACACTTCAGAAACTCACAGAATGATCAGAGTTGGAAGGGACCCTTGAGGATCATCTAGTCCAACTCCTGTCCAACAGGACATCCCTGAGGATCACACCCTGTGCCTGAGAGCATTGGCCAAACACTCTTTGAGCTCTGTCAGCCTTGGGGCTGTGCCCACTGCCCTAGGAGCTGTTCCAGCATCCAAACACCTCTGGGGGAAGAATCTTGTCCTAACATCCAACCTAAACCTCCCCTGACACAACATCAGACCATTCCCTGGGTTCTACCCCTGACTGTCAGAGAGAAGAGGTCAGAGCTGCCCCTGCACTTCCTTCCATGAGGAAGTTGCATCCAGTGATGAGGTTTCCCCTCCCCCAGTTTCCTCTTGTCCAGGCTGAACAGCCCAAGTAACCTCATCTGCTCCTCCTATGGCTTCCCCTCAAGGCCCTTCACCCTCTTTATTGCCTCCTTTGGATACTCTCTAAGAGCTTAATATCTTTCTTATATTGTGGTGCTCCAAAGTGCACACAACATTCAAGGTGAGGCTGGACCAACTCCACCAATTGCTCTGAAATCCTCACAGCTCCAGGACAAATTTTTGCTGGTTTTTTTTTTTTTTGGCCATGTGATTCTCTCTTGCAAGTCAATTTTCCCAGTAAGGCCTGAGACACATGGATGAGGTCTCGGAGGACCAGAGATCATATCAGCCACTAACCAAGACAATGCTATCAGTGTAGTTCTGAGGAGAGATTTTGCTTGCTTTTCAGAGCCAAATCTCTTACATGATCTAGTGGGACTTCCTCTCTATTTAACCATCCCACTAAATGCATGTCCTGTGAATAATTAAAACCCACTCAGCTTTATAAGCATATTTATATATTTTATCATCAGCATCCATTATTTTTCCCCAATTTTTGCTTTCCAGTTTATGCTTTCAGTCTATGAACATCTAAAGGATGGTCCTCCTTGGTGCCTGCTCTTCCCAGCCTGGACAATCCAAGCAGACCCTGAGGCTGTAGCACTGGAAGGTCACTCAGAGCAAACCTTGACTCTGCTGTAGCTTTTTAAGGTACAATCCCCTGTTTTCATTTAGATTTAACAGTGGGAAAACCCTATTATTACAAGCTTTGTGACAATTAGAGGAAGGTTCAGCTACAATTAGTCACAACAGGAATCGTGTGTACATTTGTAATTAAGAATGTGTTAGAGGGTTCAACGTGGTTTTTCTCCTGAGCACAATCTGAGCCACAGAACTGAGCAGCAAAGTGCCAAATAAACTCCAGAATTTCAAAGTGCCCAAATTTAAATGTCATTTCACATTGCATAAGTTCAATGAAAACAATGAAAGGATGTGACTTTTGTTCTAAAGATAGATCAGGCAGAGTTGTGGTTTTCTGCAGCTTGTACACTTGTAACTTGAAGCACAACAGAACATCAGCTCAATCCTATGTACAGGAGCAGCAAAGTGCCAAATAAACTCCAGAATTTCAAAGTGCCCAAATTTAAATGTCATTTCACATTGCATAAGTTCAATGAAAACAATGAAAGGATGTGACTTTTGTTCTAAAGATAGATCAGGCAGAGTTGTGGTTTTCTGCAGCTTGTACACTTGTAACTTGAAGCACAACAGAACATCAGCTCAATCCTATGTACAGTGTTATTAAGTACACTTGTAACTTGAAGCACAACAGAGTATCAGCTCAATCCTATATACAATGTTATTACAAGGACCTAGTTCAGCCTCTGATTTTCCTAAGAAACCACAGAAAATCGATCTGTAGCAGCAGCATGACAGAAACCCAAACCACTCCATGACAATTCATTACTTGCCACAAATGGTGGGACAAATTCTCCCTCTGGAACTGCTCAGCCTCTTGCCTGTCTGTGCTCGTGGGGCTTTATCTGTGCAAGAGGTTGCAGCAAAGGAGGGGAGGAAGCACAGTGTGGTCTGCCTTAACACTGCAGGAGACAAACCCAGTCCAGAGCATACCAAGATGTGTTGTGATAAGATCTAGTTCGGGTATCTATTTCAGCAAGTCCTTAAACGCCTTCAGAAATAAGAGTTTGTGCTAAAACAGTGTGATCAGTGTTACTTTCTTCCCCCCTATAAACACTTCAAAAACACAGAAAAAAAACAACCCTGCTTTAACTCTGATAATCCATCTTTCTTTTTATTTTTTGAACTAAAAATAGCAGAGTAAAGATCTTGAGGTCTAGACAAAGTTCCCTCTTGCTGCCAGCAAGATGTGTATGCAGTGATCCCAAGGATTTCTCTCTAGAGCACTGCTGACCTCCTCTCCTTGCCTTTGCTCAGTTAGGATTGCTGCTGCTGCCTAAAGCTTCCCAAAAGTTTTTCTGCCCCAATAAATGTGGATTGACACATCTTTGAAGGGAAGAGGGTGAGGACAGGCTATCTTTACTATATTTTCATGAATTATGAAGGAAAGTTAAGTTGGGCCAACACAATATTTTTATTCTGTTTGGAAATTGATAGCCAAAAGCAGAGCAGATTAACACCGAAGGTTTCAAAAAGCTGCAAAACCAGTTACAGAGTTAATAAAACTCCGTTTCCCATGTGGGTAGATGTTTGTCTACTGGTTGTGTATTTTGAGGCTGAAATCTGGCTGAAATCCCTGTTATGATGAGGGCAGTGTTACATCTACTTCTAACACAGCTTTGTTTTCTTCCATGGTGACTAAGATGGGTGTGGAGCAGCTTTAGTTTTTTAATGGGTGCCTTTTTTTGGTAGGGTGACATGATTTGAAGTCAGGATCACCACAGACATTAGTGCTGTTCCCAAATCCCTTTCTGCATGCTTAGCATGTGCCATGATGACAGAACTATATTCAAGATGACAACAAGTCCCCTCAGATTTAGGAATGAGGTTGATGTTTTTCCAAACTGACTGATTTTAGGAACTCTTATGTGGACTCTTTGTTAGGAACTGCAATGATAGGACAAAGGGTTCAAACTGAAGGAGGAAAAGTCTGGGTTAGATGTGAGAAAAAAGTTTTTTACTATAAAGGTGGTGAGACATTGGAAGAGGTTGCCCAGGGACGTGGTGGTTGCCCTGACCCTGGTGGTGTTCAAGGCCAGGTTGGATGAGCCTTGAGAAACCTGATCTAGTGAGGCTCCAGGGCAGGGGGGTGGGTCTAGATGATCTGTAAGATCCATTCCAACTCCTAAATTCTATAATTCTCTGACAGAAGTAGGTTGGGTGCACAATCACTGGCTGAGATGAGGAATGTTTGACTCCTCAAATACACCACAGTGGCCATGGAATAAAGTAACTCCAAAGAACAAAGGTAAATACACCCATCCCAGTCTGAGCTGAGGCTAATGAACACCTGAAAAGAAAAACTAATCTTTAGGAAGTAAAAACTAAAGCAGGGTTTGTTTTGTGGTTTGTACCTCCTATGGTCTGACTCATGAGTTTTAGCCTTTGCCACTGACTGCTCACAGGTATGTCCCAGCACTTCCCTGGGCTGGTCCTTACAGCAGCTGATGAGAAACTACATAGTTCACATTTGAATGTTTAAGCCACTCTGATCCCCAGCACCATGAAACTGCCTGGAAATAAACCAGCCATGATTATAAATAGAACTCGTCCCTACACATTGTAAACTTTGCCAAAATAGATTCATTGCTATATAAATCCTCAAGGCCTGCTATAATTTTAATCAGAAGTGTTATTTCTAGACTTGGGGGATTTTCTTTCCTGGCCACTTTTCTAGACTCTTTTGAGGAATCCTGTCTGGCTGTTTGTAGACAAACTCATCAGGAGAATTTCACACCTCCAGCCACAAGATGATATCAACCACTTGATCACCTCAGTGGTTTCCTTCTTCCCTCCAGTCTTCTGGGAAAGTGGATTAAACTACTTTATACCTTATTTTCCCTATCTATTGGACTCTGCAGCAGCAATTGCATCCTTGTGCATGCCAGTTCAGCTAACCTACAGCACCTGCCAAAACCAGTTGTGCACTAAAAATACAACACTTTGAAGCAAGTGCAGAACTCAAGGTGATACAGCATTTGATGTGACCAGCGGGAGGTGGGCTGGGAGATGGATTCCTCCAGGAGCATCTCCCCAAGGGAAGGGGTTTGTGGAGCTGAGGTTTCCTCGGTGGCTCAACCCCTGGAGCTCCCTGGGCCACCTGGGAGTGGGAAAGGGCGAGCAGAGCTGCTCGGCAGCCGCGAAGGTTCCTGGAGGAGCCGCGAGAGGGAGATGCAGGATGAGGAATGGGACGTGGGGGGTCAGCGACAGAGCATCCTCTGCAGCAGCATCCCTGCGCCCTCCAAAGAGCATCCCAACAATCCTCCCCAGGATCGCTTCCCTCTGCACTCCCGGGGAGAAGAGCTTCGCTTACCAGCTTGAAAAACTTCCTCAGGTTTGCCTTGGGGGTTTTGCTTTCTGCTCCTTTGGGTTTCACTTCTGTGGCTTTTTGGCTCATCTCTGTCGGGAGCCACAGCCTCGAAAGCCACTTCAGCTTTTTCACTGCTTACAGCCTCAGCTTCTTCCGAGGAGTTCTGAGGTTAGGAAATGTTAAGAAAGGGGACAAAACATTCAGACTTAGTGAGGATTTGGTCTTAAGGAGGTTACAAAGTGCTGGAGTAGTGCAGGGAGTTGGTACATCAGGAGCAAACGGGGCACGAAAGCATCTTTGGCTTCACTGATCTCTGCATGTTGCTTCAGGAATTTGATTCATCCCAATTCCAAACAGCAAACAAGTGTACAAATCCCACCAGATTATAGAAATTGAAGAAGCCACTGGAATATAGCCCAGGGAGGTGGTGGAGTCACCATCCCTGGAGATGTTTAAGAGGCATCTGGACCTGACACTGGAGGATCTGGTTTAGGGGTTACAGAAGTGACAGGTTAATAGTTGGACTTGATGATCTTAAAAGTCTCTTACAACCTTGATGATAGAAATAGCCTTTCTTGAGTTGCAGCACCAGTTCTCAAAGACAAGTATTTAGCTTTGATTTCAATTTAAAAGATACTTGAAATGAAATTACAGCAAAACATGTCCCGAGTAGATAACACTCAGGTAAACCCAGTAAAGATGAGCAAGATCATACCCAGGAATGTGCACACAAAAGCAGAAATAAGATTAATTAAAACAGATAATGGCCATTATTAATCATTAAAACTGTACAACATCCTTGTTAGGGAAGTACAGGAGTGCAGCATCCCAGCCCAGCATTCTCAGGCTGGTCACATCCTCCCCACCAGCTCCTCTCCCCTGGTGCACAGATATAAATGACTTCTCGAGGTACAAGGTAGTTAAGTAGCTCATCTATTACTTCACCTAATTCCATGGGTCACACTCACCCTCTTTGATAGTGCTGACCCTGATTGCAGTTCAAGAAAAGCTCTGGGTACTCAGCAACGTGGCCTTTAGAGAAGGATTTTGGGTCCCACTGAGCTTTTGTGAGCTACTGGAAAGTTCCTTCTATTATAACAGTTCTTCAAGCAGAGGCATGGGGTTTGGAAATTCCTCTGCGATATGGATCCCCAGAAGATTTATTGATTCATCTCCTGCATGTCTCATTCCACAGCCTTCTCAAGGCTATCCTGGGAACACTCTGTTTAACTGAGCCAGACCTGTGCAGAGCAGGATACAGGAGCAGGAGGTCCATTACTGCTGTGGGAGGTGGAAGCACAGGCTGAAAATGCATTTTTAACTGGCTATTCTGCCTTTTATAATTGTCCTGGTAAATAACATTCATCTGTGCTCTCAGGATCACTAATTAATTCCCATCTCACTGTAACTATATAAAGAAATATCTTCCTTTCTGCCAGAAAAAAACCCCTAATATTATGCTAATAAGCAGGTAATTTCACCTGGAGCAAACTATCACAGAATGGTTTGGGTTGGAAGAGACCTTCATCTATTTCCAACCCTCTGCCATGGGTAGGGACACTTTCCACTGACTCAGGTTGCTCCAAGCCCCATCCAACCTGGCCTGGAACACTCCCAGGGATGGAGCAGCCACAGTTGCTTTGGGTAACCTGTGCCAGTGCCTCAGCACCTCACAGGGAAGAATTTCTTCCCCATATCCCATCTATCCCTCCTCTCTGCCAGTGTGAAACCATTCCCCCTTGTCCTGTCACTCCAGGCCCTTGTCATTAATCTCTCTCCATCTTTCTTGGTGGTCTCTTCAGGCACTGGGAGGCCACAATCAGGTCATCCCAGAGGATCTTAGGCTTCCTATTAAAAATCATACAGATTTACTCTAATTATCTCCAGAAATCATTCCTGTATACCACACCTCCCTCAGCAAGGCTGAAATAACTGATGCTGAAGATTTTCTCTGATGATTTTGGGATCTTACAGACATCTATAAAGGCCTGGTCCAACCTCCTGCTCAAATCTGCCAAGGAACTTGTGTTGAGCTCTTGATAGCTCCAAGGCTGGAGGTTCCATAACTTCTCTGCAATCAAGTCAAGGTGTTGAGACATGCTGGGCCAAAAGGAAACTTTAGAGACATAACAAAATCCTCTTCTCCAATCCAGCTGACCACATGCCCATGGTATATGACACCCTTGGGTGAGGCAGAGAACACTGTGTAAGTCAGTGGGAAAACCCCTTCCAGCAAAGGTTTTCTGATATACTTTTAAGAACAGAGTCTTTCATTTTTGCTCCTGTTCCCCCTAAAAAACTAGAAGAAAAATTTCCATCTGAGCATTCAAGGAAATCACCAAGGTGTCTCTGGCAGGAATGGAAAGTGAAATAGGACAAGATGAATTCAATAAATTTTGAGTGACATTACATTAACCTAAACTGTCCTCTAGAGCAGAGGGCTCAGTTCTTTACTTCACCTAGGAGAAACCCAACAGTTATAGCAAGTCTCATGACTAATTTGAGGAAGAACTTGGTATATAACAATAATTTGCAAACAGCTCAGCTCTTGCAGCTTCAATAAATGTTCTCATAACAGTAAGTTATACCTATAAATTGCCTCAGCTGAGGTTGCTGCATTTATAGGTCCAAATTCTGCCTCCAGTTTCCTTCAACACAAACTGTAACACATTCAGCCTGAGGCAGCAGCTATTGCAGTTATGCACCACAGAGACAGAAGTACTGCTGGGTTATTTTATTCTTCTGTTTTAAAGGCCAAATTTAGAAACCATTTCGAGCTACATTTGTTTGAAGTAAGATGAGCTCCATCCCTTGTTCTTCCTGTCACACAACAACTTTGCTTTCTTTTTCAAAATAGCATTTGAATTTCTCTTTGCTTATTGTGTTCTGTAAGAATCTTTTACTAGGCTCTTTCTTTCCCTGTGTTTGGAAAGGTTTCACATTCTCTTAAATGAGTGTCCCTTCATTTTCTTTTAGCAATAAGCTTATTATAACAGTTGTGGTGGAAGGTTTGTGTCTACTCTAAGATATCTTCTGGTTCTTACAGACACTCTGATTGGGGAAACTATTACTACACCATTTTCTTATCTAGGTTCCTGCCCATACAAATTGTGGCCTTGTGAGACTGTAACTTATTTTATGACCTGGATAACTTGGATAAGAGTTTTCCTTCTGCTTGCTGCATCTTTCCTCTCAATGGAGATAAACACTACACCCTGCTTTGATCTCCTGCTGGAGTCTGAACTGGCACTCTCACTGCATTTCATTAGACACAAGGAACAGTTCTTCTTTCCCTGGCTCATCCCTTCCTTATGAAGCAGCTTTTCTTTTCAACAATATAGGCAAGATGACCTTTTGCTGAAGAGATTTCCATTTAAAAGAGTAGTTGTGCTTGAGAGCTGTTCCTGCTGCTCACAGACACCCAGGCAGGAAGCAGAGAGGGTTAGAGAGACACTAACCCACCTTCCTGTGCCAAGGCAAAGACAACAGAGGTTGCTGCAGTTAAGGCAGCTCAGCTTTGGCCATCACTGTGCTCTCACACCTCCACCCCAAAGCCTCCTGTGACCTGAAAGTGCCACTCAGCAGACCTTGAGCTGTAAGAGCTCAGACTATGAACCACTGTGAGCTTAGAGTTCCACCACACAAGTCTGACCAGCCCAAAGGGAGGTCTGACCACACTGGGTTGGGGAGGGAAGGTCCTGAAATGACCCTCAAAGCCATTGCTTACTGCTTTCCTCACTCCTTCAGCCATGGGGAATTCTCTTTTGAGTTCCTTCATCCAGCAAAAAACATTCAGGATTTTCCTCCCTCCTGCCTGATAGATGTTGTGCATTTCAGGATGGAAACAGGTAAACTACTGCAGGAACTTGGCAAATCCTGGATAATTTTAATGTTTATCTCACGTGCTCCACCCAAATATTTATCTTGGCTTTCCTGTGGCAGAGGATGGTGGTAGGCTTAGCAATAAAAGGTGATACTGGACGTGGAACTGCTGGAGCAAGTCCAGAAGAGGCCATGAAGTTGCTTAGGAGACACATCTGAATGATAGACATGCTGAGAAAGTTGGGGCTGTTCAGCCTGGAGAAGAGAAGGTTGTGTAGAGACCTCAGGAGAGGGTTCCAGTGTCTGAAGGGGCTACAGGGAAACCAGAGAGGGACTCTTCATCAGTAACTGGAGAGACAGGACAGGGGGAAATGGATTCAAACTGAAAGAGGAGAATTTAGGTTGGATATATGGAGGAAATTGTTCCCTGTGAGGTGCTGAGGCTCTGGCACAGGTTGCCCAGAGCAGCTGTGGCTGCTCCATCCCTGGGAGGGCGCCAGATCAGGTTGGATGGGGCTTGGAGCAACCTGGGCTGGTGGAAGGTGTCCCTGCCCATGGCAGGGGGTGGAATGAGAGGTTCTCTAAGATCCCTTCAACCCAAACCACCCTCTGGTCCTATATTCTGCTTCACCTCAGAGCTAACCATTTTACTGCTTGTACTGTCAGCACATAAATGCCCCTCAGTAAAAAAGGGCAAATTTTTCTGCAGATGTCATCTGGCAACAGAGTCACAACAGCTTAACATTCTCGTTTTTAAAGAAAATATATCTGCTTTTTGAGCTGGTTCACAGACAGCCTGAATAATGCTGCCTTGATCACCTTCCACCATTTCTCCTGGCCTGCTTTGATCAGATCAAAATGAAGCATCATGTTTCTCTGCCCTGATCAGATATCCCCAAGGCCTTGAAACCAGCTTTCCAACACAAATATTGCAAATTACTCACTGGAATTTTCTCTTAGTATTCCTTATAAAAAAAAAATGCTGACGTGACAAACATTTGAGTAACAGCTCTGAAAATCCTCGTGCAGCCTGATCAGGAAACAGGACAAACACAAAGTGGTTCCCAGCTGAGAAGCTGAATAAGGAGGTTTTTTTTCCCTTTACATATTTATTCATCTGTAGTCAGAGCAGCAGCATTAACTGCGACGTGTTGACAGGCACTTCATTAGCTTCACTTTGAAGTGAAAGCTCATCAGAAGATGGAGATTTAAGAGGCTGGATCTGAATCCTGGAGCTATTGAGTGTTGTGGTTGCTGTTTGGTAGTTCAAAAGGAAAACAGTGCCTGACTCTGAATTATACACCTATTTGAGCAGTTGCAGCTTCAATTCTCTGGCTCAGCAAAGGGACAGTGCATTAAGCCTGCCAGAAAGATAAAAATCACTGCAGGAAAAAATAGACACAATCTTCAGATCAACTTAGTTTGAGGCTAACCTATAGTCTAAGGACTTTTTTTTTATACCTCTATCCTCATTTTTTTTAGCTTCAAGCTGACTGGGTCACAGGGTCTTTCATCAAAGAAATAGAATATTCCTCTCTGTGAGGAAAACAGTAAAGCACCATCAGCCTTTTCCAGGTAAGGATTCAGTGCTCAACATGGCAGATTCTTTTTAAATTCCTTAGGAGAAATTCACTCCAGAAAACTTGCAAAAACATTTGGTCTCAGCATGACTCCAAACCCATTCGACTAAAAGCAGAAAGAGGCTCATTTTACACAGCTCAGATTTCACATCCTATTGTGATCCAGTGCGTTTGTGTAAATGCTTTAACCAGCCCTTAATATATTTGGCAATGACAAAAATCTGCTTGGAGTTTAGAGAATTGTCCACAAACCTTTCTAGTCACTGACAGAACCAGCTGCTGCTGATGTAGAAGAAATTAAATGCAGCATTATCAAGTCACAGGAGGGAAAGACAATATTGGGACAAAGTTTATACCCTTGAGATGTTTGAGATCCAAGGACTTCATATGGAGATAGTAAAAGGTGCTCAGAGTAGGTACCAAGACCTAGTTTAGCTCTGATATGAGATCTAGGGTTGGACTTGATCATCTTTGAGGTCTTTTCCAACCTGGTTGATTCTATGATTCTATGATTTGTGGAGCTGGTGCTCCCTGTGGGCAGAGCCTATGTTAAACAGAGCAGCAAAACATCTCTAACTATGTTAATTTGGGTTGATAGTTCAAAACAAGGTTTTCAAATCTTACCAAAACCTTATCAGATTAATTTTTTAAACCAGCACCACCAATTCTTCCCCCACAGGAGTCATTTTCACTGGTTTTTTTTTCTGCAAGAAATTGTTCCTTTCTTCCATGCTTTTTCTTTTTAAAAAGACCTTGTTACTTCCTTATGAAATGACTGACTTCAGAGCAGATTTATTTCTGTTTTACACTGACACAAGCCTGCCAAAAGGGCTCTTTTTCCTTATTCCATCCTGATGTTCAGCACACATCCTGCTTCCCAGCTCTGTTTTCAAATAAACCAGACTACCCAGAGGAGGAGGTTTCTGTAGCAACAACTATATAAAACCCTTCCCCTCTCCCTCTTCTTCACAACTTTCCTTTCATTCCAAGTACCTGATTCACTCAGTTCCCCAAGAAATTAAGTCCCAAATGTTTCAAGCTTCGATCATTTTCAAGCACATTTACTCTGTAAATATCTAAACACCTTCATTTTTCTCACAGAAATAACATAGCCAAATTGTCTCCTCCCAGCTCAGGAGGGAAAACACAGCTAAAGAAGCTACAGGGCTACTCAGGCAGCATCTGAGTGCTTGGAAGCAGTTAATTTCTGGGATTTGAACTTGAGCAGAAGCCCAGAAAAGCAGTTTTTCAACATACAGTGATTCAGTAAAGTTTAATACAGCCCTTCTTTTAATTGAAGTGAGGGAAGACTAAACCTTCAGCTTATAAACCATAAGGATCATGGAAAGAGGAACTGCGTTTTCAGAGTTCTAATTTTAGTATAAATCATTATTCAAGCAGAGGAATAATGTGACTTCACAGAATCAGTTAGGCTGGAAGGGAGCACAGTGGGTCCTGTGGTCCAACCTCTCAACCCAACCTCCCTCTTCCCAAGCCATCAAGCTCAGACTTAAAGACTGACCCACTCTGGTATGGAACATTTTTTGTTGAATAAGAACAGACCCACCAAATTCCAGGTTTTCAGACATTTAGAACTAAAGCAAACGGCTCCCAAAATTGAAATGAGTTTTTATACCCATCTCTCTCTATTAATAGTGTGATTTGGTAAAGAATGATGTGATCTCTGTGGGATTTTAAACCAGTGTGTTGAGTTGACAGAGAATAACATTCCTTCTTCTCCATACACATCAAGAGCACTACAGGCAGGTGTGTATTTGTACATGCACTTATCAGTCATTTGGCACGTGGGAGCTGCTCATCTCAGCAGGTTTGGCTGCTTTGCATGTACATGCACTTATCAGTCATTTGGCAAGTGGGAGCTGCTCATTTCAGCAGGTTTGGCTGCTTTGCTGTGACTCTACTTAGCAATCACTGCCCTTGCAGCATGAAGATGAAGCTGTGGGATGGATGGACCAGCTCCCAACGTACCTTTTTCCAGAAGAGCTTGCTCAGTGGCATAGGAGTGGTTGATGCTTTCTCCTTCATCACCTCTCTGGAGGTTTCACTGGCTGCTGCCTGCTGTGGGGCTGGAGGCTCAGGGGCTTTGGGGTTCTGCTTCACTGTCTGGGGCTCTTGAGAGGGAGGGACATTTTTATCTGATTTCACAGGGGTAACAGGCTGCTGCTCAGTCCTCTAGAGAGAAACACAGACACACAGACTGTTGTGGAGGACAAGATACTTGTAGCATCTTCAGGCATCACCTGGTGCAGGTGAGCACACATCACATAGGTGACAGCTCACAAACTGCATCCCTGCCCTTCAAACTAAGTGACAACTTGAGCAAAGGACACAGCAACCCACCCTTCATAACAGCTGAGTAACTGACAGAGACTGAAAACCACAGTGAGAACAATTCCCCCTTGCCTGAGTTACTCACAGG
Organism: Acanthisitta chloris; assembly: GCF_000695815.1. Taxonomy (NCBI): domain Eukaryota; kingdom Metazoa; phylum Chordata; class Aves; order Passeriformes; family Acanthisittidae; genus Acanthisitta; species Acanthisitta chloris. The sequence goes on along the minus strand of NW_008664127.1, from coordinate 30,809 downwards.
GAACTCCAACCATCCTACTCACTTTGGTGTTGGTTGTCTGTTGGGTTTCTTTTGCAGCCTGAAGGGAAACAAAACACAAAGACAAATCTGTCTGAGGCAACGTCAGCAGTTCCACAGGTCAGGAATTGTCTGTCACAATTGAGTTGAGTTTTAGGAGAGGTTTGTGGATGTCCTGGCTCCTGCAACCATGGGAACTGATCCCTGGCTGTGGCAAAGCTGCCCCAGGGACTGTCAGCTCCCAATCTTTCTACCTGGTGTTCACCTGCTTTGTGCTTGTAGCCCTCAGCTTGTTTAAAAATGTTTGTTTGTATCCCCATTCCCACATGCCATGTTTTCCCATTCTGTTCAGGTAAGGCATCAGACAGGGTTTGAAGATGCTAGCAGGGATTTCTCTGTGCCAGGTCTGTGTGTGCAATACTCAGTGCACACACACCAGAGCTGGGTGTTTGCCACAGGGGAGCTGCACACCAGGAAGTTTTGCTTTTTGGGATACAAAAACTACAGACAGATAACTGCCTGGAAGCCAAGGGCACAGAACAGCAGTAACTCAGGAGGAGCAGCTCTGCAAAGAGCAGCTCTGCAGGTGCTGGGGGTTGGTTTAGCCCATCCTCACTCACTTTTGTGCATTGGGTGGGATTTGCTCTTCTGTAAAAATATCATTCTCAGGAATGGGTCTCCCACTTTCATCAAAACACACAATGCCAGGAGAGATGCAATTTGTTAAACTCCTTCCTGGGCAGTGCTGCACACCAGTATCTCCTGACCTTCACACCCAGCAGAGCTTTACCTGAGCTGTAAAAAATACCCCAAAACCAGCAGCAAAAACTGAGCCAAACACCCTTTGTTTTGGCAGCCTGCCCCAGGCTTGGGGGATTCCTTGAAAGAATAGGTGAGAGCTCTTTTGCAGGAGCCAAGACCCTTTTTGTGGTTAGCTCAAATGAACAGGATCCAGAGCAAGTGGTAAGAGCAAGCCATGGACTGGCACCAGCACTGGTGCTGAAAGGGAGGAATTAACCCTTCTCTTCCAGGTGAAGATTCCATAAATCAGCACAGTTACACTGCAAAACTGGCATGGAATGCAGGGCAGAGGTTCATGGATGGGAGTGAAGGAGCAGACAGGGAGCCAAGGGTTGAATGCCACCCAAACTCATGGCTGAGGTCAGATGGCCAAGTCAAGCTGGATTATGGCTTTGGGGTAGGATGCACATTGCAGTTTGAAGACAACATTCATAAGTTGCTTTACAGTTAGTAATCAGGTAACACAGGAGACCTAAAAACAATGTTTCTGCTAACCCAATAGTCAACCTAATCTGAACTAAGGTGCAGAGAAGTGTATTTTGCAGAGAAAGAACTTTCAGAGGAGGTGGTGAAATGATTAACATCATAGATTACAAATACATAGATTAAAATGATAATTTCCAATAAAGGAGTTGGTTGCCTGTTGATCTAGTTCACACATCATGGTAAGCATTGCAAAGGAAAAGAGAAAACCATGTTTTTTTTTAATACTAAAGTGCTAATTTCAGGGCCTACCTGAAACCTCACTGCTCTGGTTTGAATTGCCACTTTCAATCAGCTTTACAAGCAAACTGGTGGCACCAGTTTCATCCATCCCCTTTACTCTTAATATGCCATAAATGCTGTCTCAGTTATTGCTTCTGTATTTTCTGTGTGGGGGAAAAAACCCTCTTAAAATAAACTTGGAAACAAGAAAAAGCTATTTTCAAAGTAATGACATTTCATAAGACAGATTTTATTGGGGTAAAAATGTAATGTTATTGCATTCTTTCAAGATAATTGCTTTAATTCAGGACCAAAAGTCTTTAAAGTTCCATTAAATATTCCAGTGAAAGCAAATCATCTCTCCCTACAACTCACTGCAAGATTAATTGTTGCACAAGAGCCTTAAAAAACACTAGCCAGGTATGGCTTTTACCAGGAAACTCTAACTCATTATCAACAAGTAACTCATGTTTTAATGGCATTAAATATCAAAATATCATTATTATAATGATATAATAAAATATTAGGCATCAACGTAGTATATACAAGATGAGATCTTAAAGCTGTTGGCAAGAATTAAAGGCTTAAAACCATTGAGAATATTATTATTATTCCTTCAGCAATATGCAGATGACATTTTTCATCTCAAAAATGAGGCAGTGGAAAGAACATTTTTGTTTGGAAAATGCATTAGAGAACTCCCTTTGACTTGTGCCCTTAACTATAAAGCCCCTAACTCACCAAGCAACTCCACGTGGGTGTTTGGAGGGAGCACTGAATATTAAACACTTGCCTCCCCCAGTGAAAGGGTCTCTGCTGCTGCATTCCTTGGGCTAAAAGCTATGATTCTTTGCTTCCCTGCCACAGCAGCATGGCAGAGAGAGCAGAAACACAAAATACAGAGCTTGAGACCAAAGGTTTTCAGCAAGTTTTGCTTAAGAGAAAAGCTAATACCCTCTGAAACAACCATTTGCATGAAAATCAGGCATTTTGAACACTGCAAAACCAGATTTTTATCCTCCAAACTAAGCTTGTGCTTCAGCCAATGATTACTTTTCATGCTTTCAGTGAGAAATAGCTATTCCTGCAGGAAAAACCATGTTCCAACCTTCTCTGTGCCTTATCAGACACCCCAACTGACCAGTTGTAGCCACATGATGGTGGATGTTAATCATCATTAGGCCTAAAGTGGAGCTGGACTGAGCTCTCCAATCTGTCCTACAGCTGCAGACTCTGCTCACATCTCCACAACTCATTGTTTCTCAGCCCCCTTGATTTGATTGCTGGTTTTAGTGGCCAGGGAGGTTTAGTCAGGGTTAGGAGGTGACTGGGAAGCACAGAACGGGGGAGGTGAGTGGGATTGTGCCAGAACCCTGAGCTCACAGATGGTCTCACAGGAGGATATTGCACATGGGGATGGTTCTCATCAGACCTGGCACAGTGATGCTCAGGCAGTGGCTCTCAGAGCACTGCACAGCTGGCCAGAGGCTGATTGCAGTTACCCATGGAACAGCTTTGCCCTGTGACAGGAACCATCTGTTACTGCTCAGGGTTCTGCCTTTGCTTGAGGTTCATACAGACCTTATGCCTAAAGAGTTTGCTAAAAGTGCTGTGTCCTAGCCTGGGACTGTCTGCCTTCTTTTTCTTGGTGCCTTTGGTTGGGGATTCTGGTGGTGTCTTCGGAGCAGGTTGTCCCCCATGGCCTTTCTCTGCCTTCCATCCCTTTTGTGCAACAGTTGAGAACTTATTGCCAAGGTATTTGGTTCATGAAAGACATTCAGACATTCACACATGTAGTATTGAAAGCAAACATTTCCCTTTTTGCCCTGCACAGTGGATCAGGTTTTCCTCTGAGTGATTCCTCAGTAATGCTTAGACTTTTCTTCATGTGAGTAGTAAAAGAAAAGCTAAGGCAACACAGTTAATTCCAAATTAAACCACAATTTTCCCCTAAAATCTCCATTAAATCAAAACCTAAATCCCACAGAGACTGAGATTTCTGTATTTTCAGTTCATTTGGATTTATGATTTTCAGATAGGCAAATATATAAATCTTGGACTATATTTTCAAACTCTTTATTGCAGTATAATAGGGACTTTCAAGTGTTTTGCATAATGCATTATTTAGGAAAGGGCACTATGAATATTCATGAGCTGCTACAGAAAGTATTTCTAGTTTGCACTGATGTTCATGAACTTAGTTAAAAATGAAAGTATCAGAAAATAGTCATCATCAACTGCTACTAAAAGTGTTGACTGAGTGTTGCTTCCTCCTCCTCCCAAACTAAATATCCTGAGCCAAAAGGGACCCACAAGGATCAAATTCTAACTCCTGTCCCTGCACAGGACATTTCCAACAATCACAACATGAGAATTTTGGGGCTGCCCCATGCATGGACAAGCACTGGGGTTGGCCACAACTTAGAGGGTGGTTGGAAAGCTCCAGAGTACAGAAAGTGACAGATGAGCAGGGGAAGTTGAGATCTTGGCCTCAAGGTTGTGTCCCTCAGGGCAGTCCCCAAGTGCTTTGTGCTATGAAGAGGCTGTGGCCAGTCCCATTTTAATTGTCCCTTTGCCCTTGCAGGATCCTGCATCATTCTCAGCATTCCCAACGCAGAGTGACACGGGAACAACTGCGGATCTGCCACAGAAGGCTCAGATCAGTGGTCTGGGGCAGATCTGCTCCTCATGTCCTGGTTTGTATGACTTGCAAAGGATCAGTTCCTCCAAGGAAATGACTTTTTACCTCACCATGGATGCAGTGACAGTCATTAAGGGTCTGCTCAGGCTGCTGAAGCACACAAGGCTTCAGCCAGCTGGTTAGAGCTGGAGGCATTGCTGAGGGCAACTTGGTGCTAGAAAACACAAAGGTTCTTCCCTCAGAGGTGTTTGGGCACTGAACAGCTCCCCAGGGCAATGGGCACTGCCCCAAGCCTGACAGAGCTCCAGGAGCCTTTGCACAACACCCTCAGGCAGCTGGTGGGTTGTTGTGGTATCCTGTGCAGGGCCTGGAGTTTGATGATTCTAGTGATCCCTTCCAACTCAGATGTGCCATGAGAAAGGCACAGCACTCCCCAAAAAGCCTCACAGCACTTGAAGAGGCTCTGACTGCACAGAGGGCAAAGCCTCACTCGACAGGACTTCACCATTAAGGCACAAGTCGTTTCCCAGGAAAAGTATAACCATTATTTCCTCTCAGCTCAAAATCTGCAGCTTTTCTAATGTGACAGCTGATAAATTAACCTCTTAAATATATTTTCCCCTTAATTAAGTGACAGTGTCATATCAGGAAGATAGTGAAGATAAAAGAATTCTTAGTAAAAGAGAACTCCCATTTCACCTCTGTGTAATGAGTTTGCATATCCTGCCAGTCACCTAGGTTTGTTTACCCTCCCAGGTGTGATAGCAAACCAAACCCAGACAGCATATTTGTTTCCAAATGAGAGCACACCAGCACCAGAAGTCACCTGCTCCAGGAGCACATGACAGGGTCAGGTATGCAAACAGCACTGAGCAACCACATTTTTCACTCCTTGTTCAAAGAGCTGCAAGTCTCACTGAACCAGTGCAGTTTGGGCACTGCCTTTTCTCAATGTCTTGGAAGACTTTATCCCTGGCTGGTGATTTGCAGAGCTGTTGGGCTATAATCAGGGAGTGATGTGTATCCCCCGTGGCCTCACCAAAGACTGACTTCATTTTAGTACCAGGCTATACATATATGTGTCCTGTGCAGGGCCAGGAGTTGGACTAGATGATCCTCAGGGGTCCCTTGCAATTCTGTGTGTTCTGTGATAGCAAAAATTGAATGGGACAAGAGGTTGAAAGATATGGGCATCAGCAGCTTTGTTTTCTCTTCTAGGGATTTTGGCCACTTAATATTTGCATGGAAAAAAATTCCTTGTTTAGGGTTTTATTCTGTGTGTCAATTGAATTTTGTCTCACTGCAAGAAAAACTTCTGTTCTATGAGCAAAAATGGAATTTTCTGAGGATTCCAGAGGATTTCACTGCAGGGAACTAAAAGTTTTAGATCAAGGACAAGTCAGAGCAACAACCAAAAGCATTGCCAAGTCATCATCAAGCCTGCAGAAAATGCAGCAGTTCAGACTTTGATTGTAACAGATGATATGAAGAGCTGCACTGTTTATTCCCATCTTCCTTTCAAATGTATTCACAGGGGAAAAGTATTTTCAATTACTTCAAACTTCAACAACAACTGGGGAAAAAGTAATACACAATGAAGAGGAAATCCCTGTGACAAAAACATCTAGTGAGCAGTGAATGAATGAGGAATCTGCCTACCTTGTCTTCAGAGTCACTTTTGGCTTCAGCTTTGCTTGAGGAAACCTGAAATATATTTGAGAAAAAACAGTCACACTCAACCCAATCTTTCAAGAGACCTAAAAGAGCCAAAAGCAG
>NW_008664127.1:11590-24878 GCF_000695815.1 Acanthisitta chloris | reverse complement strand
CCCCCCCCCCCCCCAACAAATATTGCTTCCCCCATGTGAGAAAATTTATAATGGAAACATTTCTTGAGAGCAACTCCAAGTCAATGGCTAAAATGGAAAATACCTGGACCAAATATAGACTACTCAAGCTTATACACCAATTAATAAAAATGAACTTTTAGAGATAAAATAGTTATACAGCTAAATACCTCCAGGTCACAAATATCAATGGAGGTTTCTACAGCATCATTTAATCATAGCTGCTCTGTCCCCACACACCTCTCACTTCACCCATTCCCAGTGCCCATGGCACTGGGCACATTACATTTAGCCCAACGTGTCCACGTGGGCTATTTAGAAGGATTTAAAAGCATAGCCAAGGAATGGGAAGGAAAGGCAAAAGCTTACCAGTGTTTTAAGGAAGCTCATGACTGAGTTCTCTCCTGCAGCAGTGGCCTGAGGGCTGTCCTGCTTTACCTCTGCCTTCTCAGGGTGCACAGCAGTGAGACTGTTGCCACCTGCCGAGTCCTGCCGTAGGTCCTGGTGGTTGCAGTCATCTATCTCCTGAAACAAGGGGGCAGAGATTCCTCAGTCCCAGCCTGCTTCGTGTCCAGTGGAATGCCAAAGTAACTTTTGTGACTTGCATTATGTTGCTGAGAGTCACAACCCTAATTCCAACCATACTTCTCCAGCCTACATCTTGGGAACAATGGAGCATTTATTCCTCTCCTTCCCCTCTTTTCTAATCTATTCAGTGGTTGCTGTTGGTTGGGGGAACAATGTTCTCAGCTACCAAGTACAACAAACACGAGTAAAGGCACACACAGCATCCCAAACATCACTTTTGTCTTTTCAAGGCTGAACTTGTAAAGAATGGGGATAAACGCTGAGATTTTGGCCTTGGACAGCTCAGTGTCTGGTTGTACTGGTTGTCCCTCTTTTCTAATCTATTCAGTGGTTGCTGTTGGTTGGGGGAACAATGTTCTCAGCTACCAAGTACAACAAACACGAGTAAAGGCACACACAGCATCCCAAACATCACTTTTGTCTTTTCAAGGCTGAACTTGTAAAGAATGGGGATAAACGCTGAGATTTTGGCCTTGGACAGCTCAGTGTCTGGTTGTACTGGTTGTACAGCAATTCCTTGGACAGCTCAGTGTCTGGTTGTACCACACAGCAATTGATTCTGCTACTCTCCATTCTGCCATTCCAGGAATAATTTTGATCTAGTAAACACAAACATGATACAGATTCAAAGAGGGGGGAAAAAAGCAACAACTCAGAGTCCTTCAGAGCTGTTTCCTCTCTTAATGGAATCACAGTTCCCAGAGCCCAAAAAGAGTTTCAGTGCTCAAGCACTCACAAGTGTGTAATATGAAGTTACTCTGTTTGTTTGGATACCTAAACAAGGGTCTGGTTTAAAAAAACCCACTTCTTGGACCAGGTATGGACAGTTTGGCACCTTTCACACTGAATTTCTCTGCCATTTTGGCCACTTTTCCTTGAGCCTGCACAGGTAAAGTCAACACAAGTGTTGTGCAGGAAGGAGAAGCTTGAGACAAGTCCTCATGTCCCAGTCAGCATTACCTTTTTGATATTTAAGAGTACTACACCTGGTTAGAAATGTCTGAGTGTTAGCAACCACCCTCCTCCCCTTCATCAATCTGTCTCCACTGCAAGGGCAGGGCTGGGCTGGCAATAAAGGAGATTGTGCCTGGTATGGTGCCCTTGACTTTGGAAAGGATTTGAAACTGGGCAGACAATCATGGCAGTGCCAAAACTCTTCAGCAGAAGTTACCACCTCCAGCTATTTAGCCAACAGTACCCAAGGACCCATCTGGTCACTAGGAAAGAATCTGGTCATTAGGAAGGAATGACTAGTTGGTAGGAAATTAGATGCCCAGATTACTCCAGAGGAAAAATCAGGACAAGGAATAACCCTGATGATCCTGGCCAGGTGTCTCCAGTAAACAGCATCTTGCTGGAAGTCTAAGTGGCACCAAGGGTTTTTTTTCCTAACCTGCCCATTATAGTTCAGTGCCTTTTTTTATGTGGAAAAGTTAAAATAAGATTCTTCTTGAGAACCTTTCCCTGGACTGGGTGATTAAAAAAAAAAAAAATCCCACAATATTTGGATGACATTTGCAGAGGACTTAGATCTCTCTAGTTTACTAGTGGAAGGAGTTGACTGAAGAAGCAAAAATGCTTATAATTTTCAGAGAGCTAATTGGGTATGGGGAAAGCTGAGATTGGAATGGGCAGTCTCCACACAGCATTGCAGGAGTTAAAGCACACAAGGTTTTAAATGCAAGAACAGATTTCTGTCTAACTCTCCACCCACCCTTTCCCAAGTTTACCCAGGAAGAACACAGCACAGTAGCTGAGTGCCTCAACAGGCTATTCAGAAGTTTCTTACAAGGGTCTAACACACCACTTTGTCCAGCTGCCAGTTCCAGGCCAGAGTGGCTCCAAGAACAATATGTCCCATGCAGAACATGCGTGGCCACACCAGTCCCTGGGCCAGGGATGCCTTCTGAAGACTCTGGGGCTGTGGAAAGTGCTGGCCCTGTTTCAGAGGTCAAAGGGGCAACAGGGGCATGAGGCAAGAGACCAAAGCAGCAGGAGGCAGAAGATATGTTGCTAAACAAAAACAGCTTTGTAGCTGAAGTATTTGATGCTGAACTCTTCACTACTTGATGCTATCAAGAGAAACAAACAAATTAGATTTGGGTTTGTTACAGACACAAGGCCAAGACCTGGTGCTGGGCTGCACTCTAGGAGGAAAGAATCTTGGCTACACACAACTGCTTTCAGCAGCAGATACCACCTGGGACAACTGCAGAGGTGACAGGTATCACTGCTGGCAGCTCTGCCTGTCCCAGGGTGTCTCCCTGGCAAAGCCACACTTCATCCTGCAGAAAGGCACTGCAGAGCTTGAGACTTGGAGCCATCAAAAAAAGTCCCTCAACTCCAACTTCAGGGCACAAATGTACCCCATAATGACCCACCAGAGCACAAGGAGCCTTAACTCTGGGATTCCCACTAGCTACTGAGATACAGCTCCAGCCTGGGCTTTGAGAGATGCTGTGATCCACCTTGTGCTTCCATGGGAATTCTGCTGCAGGAAGGAGCACAGACTCAGGCCATCAGCACATAAATCAGGCAGAGATAATGCACAGTCCTACATGGTCACGTTTTCAGAGCCCCCAAATCCCCACAAAAGCCTCTGTTGCAGCTCCTTGTGCAACCCCCCAGGGGCAAATAATGAGAGAGTAGGAATAACAGAAGGTCAGTATAAAAAGTTCACAGATACTATGTAAATGTTCAATTCACTTCTTTGAGAAGCTAAATTTGGGGGGTAATAAACACCTTAAATACTTATACTGTAGTTTCAGTTCAGTCATTAGGAAAAAAAAAAGCATATCAAAAGAATGTATTCCTGCCAGCACTTTTGTTTGCATGAATCATGGCTCAGTGAAACATTTCAGGCATATAATTTATCTTTTCTTTGGCTTACATAGTAAATGCCTCATGAATTCATGAATTCTGCCCTTGTTTTAATTATGCTGTGTTCTGAATGTAGTTTTGTAGACCACAAAAATAAAGAGTGGTTCACCAAACACAGAATGTTTGTACAGCTCTTTAAGCTACAACTGTGGAGCCTCTCTCTGACTTACCAGCAATGCTGTTTGTTTTGTCTTGGCACTCAATTCAGGGAAACTTTGCTTTGCTTTTAGCTTTTACAGATACTACAAGTCATAATCCACCAAACAAAAAAAAAAAAAAAAAAAGGGACTGCTGGCAGCAAGATCTGGATTTTTAGTATGATTATTTGGTAACTGTTTGTAGTTACTGCAGTAACAGTAATTAAATTAGACTTGGTCATTCTCCCATCCTACATGAGAACTAGGAACTTCAAGGGAACAGAAGGCAACTGTGCTGCAAGGCAGAGCCACAGCCTTTGTTTGAGAATTGGAGTTTCAATTTGGCCAAATATCAGAGTGTTTAGTTGATACATTTATCTTCAGAAAAGGTCCTTAACTCCTCCCTGTCCCCAACCTATAATTTCCAGATTTAAAGAACAGAAGACAAAATTATAGGCCAAAAATTCAAGGAGAAGGTGACAATGTCACTCCCCTGTGATACAGTTCTGCCACTTATCTGCACCAAGCAAGTTGAACCCTGATTTTGTGAGTGCTCAATGATTTCCATGGGGCAGCTCTAGGCACACACATAGATGTATAGACACTTTTGACAACCAGCAGAGCTGTCCTTAAGCAGGTGCCCATGTGCCAAAGGAGCTGCTACATGGACTGGGACCCTGCAAACACTCACAGACACACCAAACATCACCCACAGCTGAGGAATTCCTGGGATTGCCACATTATACCCTGTAGGGAGGTCCAGGATGTGGATAGGTACAAGACAACTGGAGCAGAAACCCATAGCAGTAAGAATTAAGTCCAGGCATTATTGATATAAGAAGCTTCAGCTCAACAATCAGTGCTTGCAGGAGCTGTTTGAACTGGCAGACTAAGATTTAGGTTATCTTGTCCTGTCCCCTGATGGTTGCTCATACAGCACTGACTTGAGCTTTCAACATGACTCTTTGCACCCAGTAGATGTTTAACTCTGATTTCTGGTGAAAACTACTCCAGGTTGTTCTTTCATTACAGAGTTTCACACTATGACTTCAGCAGCACCAACTGTGACCTTTCACCTGACAGTGTGAAAGTAGAGCCACAGCAATGACAGCAAAATGGGAGACAAGACTTCTGCATTTGGTTCTATAAGCAACAATTCTTGCAAGCTACAGGGAAAACTTATTTGTGAGCATGTTAGTCAAAAATATCTGCAGGAATTTACAGTGTTGAAAAGCTTCATTCTCATAGGCTACACACAGCAGTGCCAGTGGGCACTGAATAGATGATTCATTGTGAATTATCCACCCTGGGCTGTGTAGGTACTGAATGAATTTGTATTCTTCTATGGATTCTTTAAATGTGCATCTGTAGCTATCTGAAATACTAGTGATGGGGCCAATTCTGAAGGACAGTGGTCAAAAATCAAACTGTTTTGTCTTACAAATGAAGCTTCAGAAAGTGATTACAATTTGTAAGCTCCTACAAGAGATGTGACCCTCAAATTTGAAGAGATCTATGAGAAGACAAGGTAGAAGAAAAAAAAATTCAAAGGGAATTTTGGGGACAACCTGCAATGTCATCAGTGCAAGCAGTGAGCACCTTGGGAGCTGTACTCAACACTACTCAAAGCATTAGTGACCACACAGCAATTTTATCTGTAAGCCTGAACTAGGCCAATTAAGCAGTTATTAAAGTGGCTTATATTCACATATTATATCACATACAGGTTCTGGTGAGAGGGTCACACAGCTAAGTCTCTCCCTCCTGTTCCACACATTGGACAGAATTTGAACTAGATCAATTGGTGTATTCCATCTCTCCAGCAGAACTCATGAGAGTTATGCCACTAATCCCCATGCAGGGGATGGACTTTTTCTGCAGTTAATTAGCTGAAGATTAATCCTTTGGTATATTTGCTGACATCAAACTTTGCAGGAAGTGTAAAATCTAAACTCCTATCTGTTTTCAGCTCCTATGACTAGTGTGTTCACTCAGCTAAGATACCTAGTTTCTTACATCACATTCTCATCCTGTAAAGTCAGTTCTAACAGACCACATTTCCCTGCCTAAAAATATCACACTACCCAGGGGTGCAAAACTTGCTACTGCATGAAATTGCTCATTCTAACATGTAGGGCATGCAACAAGCAGCTGTTGCTCAACAAGTGGGACTATTTTAAGGATGGCACAAACCATGCCAAAGACCTTCTAGAAAACCATCCAATCTCCAGCTCCAAGCACAAGAAAATTTGAGTTTCAGGTGTTCTTGCTTTCCCCTTGCAGCTGTTCACCCTGGCAAGTGGAACATGAGCTTAGCTGTCTCGCCCAAAGCTTTTAGAGAATTACCAATCAATTCAAACCCGAGGCCAGTGCCAGCATTTAGCCACGAGACAGAGCTTCACCACTCAGCCACAGGTTCCTCTGCCACACCTCTCTCCAGCCACCCCCACAGGGTGATGTTACCTGTGGTCGTTTTAAGAGCATCACTGGTTCACAACACAACACCACAACATCGAGTTGTCCTGTTCTATTCACACTGCCAAGAGGTTTCATTAGTGAAATGGATATTTTATTCAAGTACTTGCCTTGCCCTTTGGGACACTGTTGGATGTGCTCTGTGCTCCTGCAGCTCCTCTCGCCTCGATGCTCCTGTCAGGAACGTCCAACTCCTGCTTTTCCTCCTGGGGCTCACTTGGTGCTTTACTCCTTTCCTTTCCCTTCTCCAGTTTGAAGATCCTATCAAAGAAGGTCACTTGTTTCGGCTTGGAGGAAGCCACATCCTCTCCCTCAGGTGTCTCTGAGGCCGTGAGATCGATGTCTTGAAGCTGGCTCAGGGTTTTATGTGCCCCTTCCTCCCTGCCAGCTGCCGAGGGAATCTCTGTGCTCTCACTCGGGGCTTTGTTCGCGCTGGGCACCGCCGAGCTGACATCAAGCCTCGCTGCTCCAACGGATGAATCCGTAGCTGGAGCTTCAGTACGCCCTGGTACAGCCCAGGGGAATGAGAATACAGAGCTGGGCTTAGCAGATGGCAGAGCTGTCCTGGCAGAGCTCCCAAGGCTGTGCCCACCCGGCTCAGGAACAGCACTCTGTGCCATTGTCCTCGGCGAAGAAACGGCCACATTATCCCCTGCAACACTGTCCTTTGCAGCCACTGCCAACACAAGCATAACACAGTCGTTAGCACAGCCAAGGAGTTGTGCTGCTTGGACAATTAATCGTGGCAATCTTGGGCTTTAAGAAACTAGAGGTGTGGGATACACCGAGGGCAGCTCGTGTGGGCACTTCACTACCTTCCTGGCTAAAGAGGAGCTGCTGCTCAGCCATGAGATCTGAGAGATGATTTTCCTTCCTGCTACTCCTCATTGAAGTCAGAAAAGCATCACAATTCGAGAGTTCATACAAGAAAGGGGATATCAAACTTAAGGAGGTAAAGGGTTCTCCACAACCTCCTCACAGCTGCCAAAGTCAGGTAACATCCCAGTTTTTGACCTCTTAGTCCAGTGGATATTACCTACAAGTTAAAACTAGTGATATGGCAAAAAATAATCAATCAGTAAGACTTGAGACAGTTATGTATTAATATATAATAATACCCAGGGAGGCTGTGGCTGCCCCAGCCCTGGCAGTGTTTCATTCCAGGTTGGATGAAGCCTTGAGCAACCTGCTGTGGTGGGAGGTGTCCCTGCCTAGGGCAGGAATTTGGGGCTGGGTGATCTCTGAAGTCCATTCCAACCCCTAAAATTCTATGATTCTATGATTCTAATATATTACACTTTCCTCTGTTGAAGCTAAAGAGGAAAGAAGAATGGAAACCACCAGGACTGAGCCTGTTTTCCTGGCTCCCCAAACTCCCCACGGAGCTCTGCAGTCATAACTCAGTTCATTCATTTTTCCAGCACTGTTTCTTGCTTTGCTGCCCACTCTCCACACTGCAGTCTCTACTTGCTCTTCTCTATTGCCTGTCGGTTATTTTAAGCCTGGTTTGAATACCTATAAATCCCATCCGAGCCAGGCTGCTTATCCTTACTCTTTTTACCCACAAACAGGATGTCTCTGAATCCTATTTCCCCCACCAAAAGTCTCACAAATCATTCCCCCTTGTGTACACACGTGGCCAACACACTTAGATGTCAAAAACCTTTCAGCTTACAAGTGTATTTTATGATTTTATATTACAATGGCTCTTTGATAACACAGCTGAGGTGGAAATCCCTAGGCCTGGGGATGCAGACAGGAGGCAGCTCCTGCTTTACAGGAGACAAAAGACACAAGAGACAAAAGAAAAACCATCTTTCTTGTATCTGTTTTGTGGCTGTGAGACCAAATCACAGCTGATGTGATGTGAAACCTCAGTAAACAAAGAGAGGTAAACTTCACAGCTCCTTCTCAGCCTGAGCATCTCTTCCCTTCTTCATCTAGAACATAGATCTGATTTCCCTGTCAATCATCACCACAGATTTCAGGGATGAATTTAGATCTACTTAATTATAACTGTGAAAAACTGACAGCCTCAAATTGACTTGCTAAATGAGAACGTGAAAATTGTCAGTTTCAATGTCAAATTGCAATTATTTCAAATTGCAATTGTAATAGTCTAGTCAATATTGTGCCTTTCACATTTTGCTTCCAGAGAAATAAACCCCCAGATACCAACAAAGCCTGACAAACTCCTGTCTTCCACTGTATGGATTCAGCTTGATTTGTTACATTCCTTTTTCAGACTAGGCAAGCAGAACATTTTTAGTTCAGTGCTTTTAAAGCTTCCCCTTAGCATTTCACACCAAAATTCCCCCAACTTTCCACCTCCCCCAGGGATTTTGCATGACAACACACAAGCACCAACAGGTACTGCATAACATGTCTGTGAACATTCATCACTGTCCTCCTGTGGCAGTGCCCAGGAACTCTGGTCACATCCATGGGCAAATCCAGGAGAACAGAGCTCCAGCATCCAGCCATGACATCCCCTTCCCTACAGCCTTAACTCAGGGACCAAGAGTCCCTGCTGGAACTGTTTCACAGCTCAGGTGGTTCCTGATGAGCTGTGGTGGAGCTTCCATAAACCCAAGAATCCCAGAATGGTTTGGGTTGGGAGAGACCTTGAAATCATCTCATTCTACCCCCTGCCATGGGCAAGGACACCTTCCACCAGCTCAGGTTGCTCAGAGCTCCATCCAACCTGGCCTGGAACACTCCCAGGGATGGAGCAGCCACAGCTTCTCTGGGCAACCTGTGCCAGTGTCTCACCACCCTCACAGGGAAGAATTCCTTCCCAATGTCCAATCTAACCCTCTCTCAGTGTGAAGCCATTCCCTCTTGTCCTGTCCCTCCAGGCCCTTGTCAATAGTTTCTCTCCATCTTTCTTGTTGGTTCCTTCAGGCACTGGAAGGCCACAACTAGGTCACCTCAAAGTTTCTCTTCTCCAGGCTGAACAACCCCAACCCTCTCAGCCTTTCCTCCCAGCAGAGCTGCTCCATCCTTCTCATCCCCTTAGTGCCTCCTCTGCACTCACTCCAACAGCTCCATGTCCTCCCTGTGCAGGTGACCCAGAGCTAGAGGCAGTGTAAGCCCCAAGGGACTGGGCCAAAAATCTTGCCAGCAGTGGGAGCAACATCTGACAGAGTCAGGGCTGCAGTGGCAGAAGTCACAGCTGTGGGCAGCACCTCACAGCTGCCAGGGCCTGGCTCCTTGCTCCTCTGCTTTAACATTTCTAATGTGCCATTTGCTTTCCCATTGTGTTTTCAGCATAGGCAGAGCAGCCAAAATGCTTCAGTACAGCCTGTTCTGGCCAGGTAAAGGGCACTGCACTTTGTGTGCACACTGAAACAATTTCTTTCCCTGGATTCTCTCTGCTACTATTCATGTAAGGCAATAACTCCACTGGCAAGAATCCTTGGCCAGCAATATCCTTCTGCAATATTTCATGAGCACCTATTTCAATGTACTGACACGCAAAGCAGAGGTACAAATCACCAGCTACTCAACCACCTATTCAGCTACTCAGCTGGGGCCACTGAGGATCAGTGAGAGTTTCCTAAGCCTCCTGTAGTACTGCATGAAAAAAACTCGAAGCACTGACTTCTAATTATACTTGGAAACTTGGGAAGGAAACATAAAGCAAACCCTTCCCCAGCCAAAGAAAGGAGAAACAATATCCATTGGAAAATTATTGTAATAGATGCTGAACTTCTGCTTTTTGTACCAGATAACAAATGAAACACAAGAAAACTGTCTTCTGTATAAAAATAGGAACTGCAGCTCATCATTAAGAAAACCAACTAAACAAGAGGTAGCACGTGAAGCTATCAAGCTCCTTTTATCTCTAATTATCATGGAAGGAATGAAAGACCTGGAAAATATCACTGGCATGAGCTCTGCAGTGCCTCTTGTGTCAGAACAGCTCAGGCTGTGTCAGGCAAAGTCTGCTCAGACACAGGCAAAGCAGATCCCACCAGCAGCAAGGAGCCAGCACTGTGGAGCTTCTGCTCAGAGGAGTTTGATGCATGCCACAGGCACAGCAAACTGAAGGAGAAAGGCTTGGAAGCTCCAATG
This sequence comes from Acanthisitta chloris, assembly GCF_000695815.1. Classification (NCBI taxonomy): domain Eukaryota; kingdom Metazoa; phylum Chordata; class Aves; order Passeriformes; family Acanthisittidae; genus Acanthisitta; species Acanthisitta chloris. Next base: position 14,703 of record NW_008664127.1, on the reverse strand, counting down.
TTTGGATGAAAAGTGCCTCTTTTTGCTTTTAAAGAGACACAGAAGTGCCATTCTTTGCAGAAATTATCCCTCAATCCAGAGGCAGATTAGGAATAGAAGCAAAACCTCCTAAATTCTAGGCCAGGTCTGTGAGTAGATCAAAGCTGCTCTCTCTCTGAATGAGATTAAAAGCTGCTCTGAAAGGAAAATCAATGCACAATTTACAGCACTGCTGAGAAACTGCATTTCATGCCATTCCTGCACAGGCACTTTCCTTTCAAGTGTTGAACAAGACAGTCACAGCACACAAGATGTGTCTTGCTTTTCCTTTCACTTCATCAGGATATGCTAAACAGGCAATCCCATGGCTGCTCCAAGTCCTTCTGTAAGAACACACTCAAAGACATTTCTTCTGAAATTTGCTAGATTAGACCAAAAATTTTTTCCTGAAGAAAAACTGCACAGAGAAGAGTAATGGTTAGTGCAACGTTACAGAATCACAGTCTGGTTTGGGTTGGAAGGGACCTTAAAGATCATATCATTCCAACCAATTTTATATCTATATACACACACATATATATATATATGTGTGTGTAAAAAAGTGCCTCAAGTGCTTTGTGTTTCAGCCCTTACAGACCCACAGAGCTGTGTCAATACACTATTTCTCTTAGATTCTACTAGCAGAATACCCTGAATGCAATTTATCCTCTGGGACAAAGGAATTGCATCTTCACTCAAGGTTTTTTTTTTCCTTTGTAATCTTTCTAATTACTTTGTAATTATTTTTATGAGCAGGTCATTGTTTCCATCTGTGTGTAATTAACCCCCAAATGCACATGAAATTGTTCCCATTTCACCCTCTTGCTGCATTGGTGCTCTGTGTAATGCAAAGCAGAGATCTCTTGTCTTTGACATAGTTCTTCAGAAGCTGTTGTTCTTCTTTTATTAAAAGACATCTGCAAATATATTAACCCTTTTTTTTTTTAAGTCTCAATGGTTTTTTTTGCATGTGTTAGTACAATTTTCCTGTCTCTTTACTCATTTCCCAGTGGCTTAAACATAGCTGTAAATTTTTTGTGGAAGCCCTATGTAAATGATTGCTCTCCCTGTGTATGTACAGGTTGTAATGTAAAATTATTGACAATATAGACAACTTGCAGTTCTGGCTGTCTTCCATTAGGCATTATGAGGCTCTATGACCCTTACAAGAGCCTAAATTTGGGCTCCTTGCAGCAACAATTCCTCCAAGGCTTGTGGGAGACATGAGTTCCACCAGAGCCCAAGCAGAGGTAGTTTATGCCAAACCCTGAAGGTTTTGCAGCACTTTGGAAGGGACCAGCCCCAAAACACTCCTGCCCTAGGACACTTCATGCTAAGCAAACCCTTTACTCTAAACCCACTTTTCATGGACCAGATGCAGAGCCAAATTCCTAGAGCTATTAAACAGCTTCCAGAGGACTTGGGAAATATTTTCTTATCTTGCTCTTTATTATCTTTAAAATTCCAAGGTTCTGTAAACCCACAGGTACTGATTCACAGGTTAAGAGCTGAACCATGGGCTCATATTCTAATTTAAAACTATGCATCAGTATTTATTGTTCCTCCAGTATAAACCTGTGTCTCATGGCAAAAGAAGAGCAAACACTCCTCCTTTCCCAGTACATACCTTCACCATTCACTGCTGGGGAATGAGGCTGAGCAAATACAGCAGATCCATTTGTAATACTGTCAGGAGAGTCAGAGAGAACCTGAAACAGCAAATCACACAGTTTTTAGGACTCACACATCAGGGGGTTGAATGTTGTACTGGCAGTAGCCATGGAAAATGAGAATGAGGAGCTCTTCCTTACCTGATAGCTCTTCACTGTACAGGTATTGTCATCTTCAGCTTCCTCTGGGACACTCACTGTGTTCCCCATAGCTCCTGCCAGGTAGAGAAAGCAAAGCCAACTAACCCTTTCTTTCTCATTAATGACTTTCCTGCCTAACTCCAATTAAGAGGCAGCCAATGGGGATTGACTGTTTCAGGCTGGTTAAGTGGCTAAAAAGCCCCACATGCTCTCCCAGAGGCATATGCCCCATCATCAGGCTGCACCAACCAGTCTTACCCATAGCCCATTATGCTCAGGGCTCACAGCTGCTCCCCCAAAAGGCTATAAACCAACAAACTCTTCTTGTTAGTGGAGGAAAACTGGCTGCAATCACACATGCAGCAGTCATTAGAGCTCAGGAGATACCAACATGGAGTTGGCATCAGAAAAAGAAAAAAGTATAGGGATAAATTATAACAGTTGGACATTTTGTTGGATTTGCAGTTAAAATAGAGCAGAGAAAGAAAGGAGGCAGCAGGGAAAGGCATCACACATGTAAACTCTGAGTTGTAACCTCTTTCCTGTGTGTACAAATGCACATAAACCTTCTGGGGGGTTTGTTTTGGTTTGAATTCCTTCCCCCCTCAATTTAAAGTACACTTATGTACCCTCTGAGCTCTCTGTGCTTTAGAACTGTAAATTCTTTGGGGACAAACACACTCCCTGCAACACAGTGAAAAGGCAAACTGATCCCAAGCCAGGAGAGAAGTTCCTCTGGACTTTGGCTCAGGATATAAATGTCTATGTACTGTTAAAGCTCTGCAAAGAAACAATAAGGAGAGAGGATTCTGAGTCACACCTTGAGAGAAGAAGGTGTCTAGAGAGAGGAAGAAGAGCTGGGGCTGTGCTTATCCTTTTGAATGTCCTGCACAGCCATCACAGCTACCAAGTGCCTTCTGGTGGGTTATTGCTTTGGTTTAAGCCTGTCTGAATCAGTGAAGCTGCAGAGGGATGGAGGAGAAAAAAACCCCTTAATTAAAATAATTTTAATTAAACAGGCCATAGCTGTTGGAGGAAAGAAGGAAAACAGTAGTTTTGCACAAGCATATTGACTAGAATTGGAAAGGGAGTGTGAGGGGCACCTTGTGTGTGCCTCCAGTTGCTGTTTGCTGAGCTCGAGCTCCGAGTTATTTTGCAGAGTTATTTCATCTTCTCAGCTGATATTTCCAGTATAAATCAGAAGTTCTGATTTATGGTGGAAAACAGCCAGTGCTTGCCCATGGATGTACAATGGCCTCTTGTCCTTGCTCTGCAATTCTGTTT
>NW_008664127.1:0-11571 GCF_000695815.1 Acanthisitta chloris | reverse complement strand
CGGAAGAGAAGGAAACAAGTATCAAATCCTACTGCTTAGTCTCGATGGGAAATTTAGTATCTGGTTGGATGTGGAGGATTTACTTTAGTTTTCCATTCCTGGTTTATGCCAAGAGACAAGTTAAGCAGAGGATGGAATATTTGCAGGTTTGCTTCCTTTTTCACATGTGCTATGAAATCAGTAAATATCTGTGGGGAGAGAGAGAAGCAAATTCCTCTATTTATTTTACTTCAACGATGATTTGTAGCTTGATTCTCACTCCCTCCAGTTTCCTGTTGATTCAGGTCTACTCACACCAAGTAAGTTATCTTAGCTGATACAGAGCAGAGATCTCAGGCTCTGATCTCTGGCAGATTTTGCTCTAGGAGAGTTTACCCATTTTTACAATCAAGTTTATAATTCTCACTGAAATAAAACACGCACAGTGATCATGTGGAGTTTGAAATGCTTTTCACTCACCAGAACTCTCTCACAGAAAACTGGATAGGAATTGGAGAGGCTTTTTTTTTTTGTGGCTAAAAATGGGAAAACTTGCTACATAACCCTCTCAGAGTATGATCTCAAAACACCAAACATTCTCCACCACGCACATATGGAATCATAGAATAGACAAACTGTGGCTGCTCCATCCCTGGAGGTGTTCCAGGCCAGTTTGCATGGGACTTGGAGCAACCTGGGCTGGTGGAAGATGCCCCTGCCCATGGCAGAGGGTGGAATGAGAAAATCTCTAAGGTCCTTCCAACCCAAACCATTCTGTGACTCTATGATATAGATGATATAGATGTCCATATGCTCCTGCCCTATTTTAAAGGAAAACTGACAGGTCACTGCCACCTATAGACACAGCTGAGCAGCAGCAGAAGTGATAACATACACAGGCAAAATGGTATCAAACTGGCAGAGTGTCAAGTTGCCAAGCAAATAATGTCACAGCTCTTCCCTTGTGCCATCCCATCCAGAAACTGCAGCTGCAGAGACTATTGCAGCTGGTTGTGTGGCTCTAGAGCTGCATAAATGAGCATCTTCAGCGCTGTCGTCAGCATGAAATGGTTCTGTATTTCCCCAAAGGGCTCAGGCCTCTAGTTTGTAAGTGCAAATCCATTTTTCTCTCATTTGATATATGGGCAGGGACATCTTTCACTAGCTCAGGTTGCTCCAAGCCCCATCCAACCTGGCCTGGAACACTCCCAGGGATGGAGCAGCCACAGCTGCTCTGGGCAACCTGTGCCAGTGCCTCAGCACCCTGAGGTGCCCTCACTCACCACCACAACTCCCAATATCTAATCTAACCCTACTCTCTGTCAGTTTGAAGCCATTCCCTCTTGTCCTGTAACTCCATGCCCTCGAAAATTGTCTCTCTCCATCCTTCTCATAGCTCCTTCAGGTACTGGAGGGGAAAAAGAGCTGATGCTGATACAAGAACACACTTCAGAATGAGAAGAAAGCCCTTAGAAGTAGGGAGGAGCTGCAGTAAGCTCATTCTCATCCTTAGGCTTCTTTTCTAGATCCAGATCTCTTCAGCAAGCTTCAAGGCTATTATCCTCGTGGGGGGCTCCTTCAGGCCAGCTGGAATGCAGCCCAGCTGGTTCAAAAAGGAACATGAACTCCCAGCCTCCATATCAGACAGCCCTGAAACAGTTCCCTTCCCAAACAATGCTTCGCTGCTCCTATTGTATTGCAGAAAATAATCCAAATTAAAAATTGTACTTGCACTTTTTGAATGTTATATGAACCCATAATGTGCCTGAGCAGGAGCTCAAGGCTTGGGAATATTCTCCTTTTTCTCTCCCGCTCTAAACTCATTGTTTTGGTCCTGGAAGTGTAGGAAAAGCTTTGAAAACTAGGAGAGAAAATGACAACAAAAATCTGTGATCTGCTGTGTGCTCTGGCTAAAGGCAGCCAAGCCTGACCTTTCAGATGTATTGACCAACCTGCAATATTACAATCCCCTGTGTCACAGTGGCTCTTCATATCAAAAGTACACAATTAATTCCTCACTAAAACTCACCATATGCTGTACTTAAATGCCAGAAAAATAATCAGCTTTACTGCCCTTTATCCTGCCTCTTGCAGCCCAGGTGAGCATGGGGACATGTCCATGTCCAGGGAGGAAGGCAGAAACTCCTGCTCTGATTCATGGGGAGCCAAGAAAGGACTAGTAACAGGACAGAGATTTAGAAAGTCTCCTTACCTGCCTTCAGTGCAGCTCTCAATTGCTGTCCTGCAGGAAAAGATATCTCAGGCACGTGCTGGGGATGATGAAACCAGTGGGCAAGTGCATGTGAGCCCTGTCAGTGGCTGAGGAGGAGGAATGGGCACACAATAGACAGTAGAGAGGGGACAGGAGAAGGAAGAGTTGAGATGACTCACCTAGAGCAAACAAGAACCACCCAAGAACAACCTGAGGAGCAGCCTGGCAGCTGGCTGTGCATCCAGGACACACAGCATTGCACTCCTTAAGGCTCTAGGGGCAGGTTTTAATACCATTCTTTCAGCCACTCTGCATTGGAGCCAAATGGGAAAAAGCAAAATAGTTCAAACATTCACACCCTGAGCTTTCAGGGAGGGAACAGCTAGGCAATGCCACAAGGTGAACAATCCCAGCCTGGCTGGTGGAAAGGCTGTCAGACAGCTGAGCTTTTCATTCTTCTGTCCTTTTGCAGGAAAATAAGCTAATGCACTGCAAGGGAAAAGTTGAAGCAGGGGCTTTAAAGCTGAGACAAAAGAAGCTGAGCACTTGCAGGAGCTCCCAAGATCATTCAGAAGAGCACCACAGGCAGCACTGCTTGAGCAGGGGAGGAAGAGCAAAAGCCAAAGCCAAGAAAAGCCAAACCACCAGCAGCAGCAGGAGTTACCTGGAGGAGTGTGCTGGACCCTCCTGGGAGAAGGAGCTGGTCCAAGTGAGGTGCTGCTTGCCCAGCCCAAAGAGCTCTGCCCCTGCCCCTGCTCTGCCTCCACAATCAGCCCAGGGAGTGCTCACAAACACTGGCTGCAAACACACCAAGGGTGGAGTACTCCTATCCACCTTCCCAGCCTTCTCCAAGTGTTTTCTGAGCTCTCCGACCACCCAAACCTGTTCCAGGACACACCTGGGGCAGCCCCACTCTGCTCTGGGCAACACCTACAAACCCCTTCCAAACACAGACTTTTACCACCCTGGCAGACAAAACCAAAACATTTTTAATGCCATGAGTGTTTGCTGCTGTCAAAGTGGATCTTAATATCCTTCCACAATGTGCAGACTGACTAAGTGTTGATATTTTAAACCTGTTATCACAACTTGCTGCTCCCTCAGGTGAGTCACTAAGCCCATGCTCAGTCTGAGGGTGTCTGGGGCAGGGAAAAGCTTCTTGTTCTGAGTTTTCACCCCACATCAGTCAATAAAACCTGTTCTTTAGGAGCTGAGGTTTCCACAGGCTGTTGTAACACCCAGAAAAATGTCCTTATTTGATGGTTTGAGAAAGTGATTGCAGAGAGATGTGAAAGGCTCACACAGGGAGATGCCACAAAGCAGTTTGGGGACAGGCTGGAGCCCACACTCCTCCCAGCACAGCAGGTGACAGCAGCAGTGCTGTTAGCTCTGTCATCATGATCCTAAAAGCACAATGGCAACTTCTCCTTAGTTATTAATGAAAATATCCTGAGGCCAAGGATTCCCAGAAATTCTCTTTGGGCTTCCCTTCATCCAAACCTCCTGGACATAGATCACTTGGCTGCCAGCTTCAAATATATTGTGTAGCTTGTTTCCAGCAGTGTGTTGTCTGCATAGGAGGTGTCTCAAGATCCAAATAAACTGGAACACTATTGCAATTACCCATCTTTTTTCCCTAGTGACTTGCTTGTATCACTTTATCTTGGAGCTGCTTTATGGGTTTGAGTGTAATTATGTTATTAGACATGGTAAAGAAGGGAAACAGATCTGAAGCAAGGGTGATGTGTTGGATGTGAAGAGTGTCAGATGCCTGAGGGGATGATGAAGAAACTGTAAGGATGGAAGCAGAACATCTGATTGCATCCAGCACCTCAGCAGTGCATGGGAGGAGGAATGGATATTCCTATTTCCTCACTTCTCCAAGCATTGGCTCAAGCATCTGTATCATTTCCCCTCACTTCATCACCTTAGGTAGTATAAATCCCTGCCTGATACAAGCTGGGATGGTACCCCATGAGTTCAGGCTCATGATCCTGTCCAGAGACACAACACAGTTTGGGAATGGGCTCTGGATGGCACATGTGGAGGTGGCACAAAGTGCCAACCTGGCTGTGAAACCACTCACCCATGTGGTGGTGCTGGACTAGTTTCCACTCCCATTTGTATTTTTTTGGTCTTTCTCCTTGGCTTTAAGTATGATCCTGAAATAATTTTGAAGTGCAAGATGTCAATATTTAATTCCAGCAATACTTCATTTCTTTAAGCAGAAGTCATTAAGATTCAGTCTATGTTTGCACTGTGTTTTGCTTTCCATGGGTCTGTTTGTTCCTAAAATGGCTTTAAATTCAGCCTTAAAAACTTAATGTGCAGAATGAAAAGAATAAGTTGAATAATGATATACTTATTATGTATTTCACCTTCTGCCACGTGCTGTGAATATAAGAATAACAAGATTCCTTGGCCTCAGAAAAGGCTATTCCTTGAGCTGAGCACCTTGAGGTGTATTTCGCTCTGATTTTACTCTTGTTTTATAGCCATTCAAAGATATCCCATGGCCCATCAAGGACAGAGCAGAGGGACACACAGGGAGTTTTGTTTTGCCTTGTGCTTGAAAATTATTTAGCTTCCTAAGCAGAGGAAACTGCTTCTTTCACTATTTCTCAGTGATCAAAATGCTATTTTTTTTTCTTGCTAAAAAATCTCTAATGAAACCATCACCAAATAAATCTGTATTTCCCAACAGGAAATGCTCAGCTTGTGCATCTGACAGCTGCCTAAAACTTCCTGCTCAATAATGGCCCCGAGCTCCCAACAATTATAAATGATTAACCAGCTTCTTTTATTACTGGCCAGAATGAGAGCCAAGAGCATTCAAATATTGACAATCAAAGAGCAGATTACTATTGGTCTGTGTTTGCATCTGCTTTTGCTACGTGTAGGCTTGAAAGGGGCTGATGTGTTAATTTAAGGTGAGAGCTTCCATCTGGCTGCTACTGTCAAGATTTATTTAGCAGAGCAGGAGGGATGAGCAGCAATCCACCCTTGGCAATACGAGGGAGAGCTGAGAGAAGGAACCTGCAAGAAAACAGCTGAGGGAAAAAAAAAAAGAATTAGGCAAAATTCCAGTCAAGTTCTGACAGTTTCACACAAAACACAAGTGAAGCTTTAACTCAGCCTTTCCCTCTTCAGTCCCAAAAGGATGGATGAAGTGAGTCATGGATTTCTTTCTTCTTTCAGATGCAAAACTTGCGTTGCTTAATTTCTCCCAGATTCCAAGCAGGGAGAGCTGTGTGGGCCACTGAATTCCCAGAGCCAGCCCAGCCCCAGCAGGACCTGCCTAGGCAGATTTGGGCCATCTGAGGGGTGACACATTGGCCTCTGAGGTCCACAGATCCCTGCACTGATGGCCAAGTAGCAGCTGGAAACAAGGATGAGTTGGGAAATAAAAGACACTTCATTCCCAATGAAAAATTCCCAGTTCATTGAGTTCAGTTCCATTTCTGTCCAAGATGACCATGGGAAGTGTAAATTGATCAAGTTTCTGCCTTCTTTGGTCAGAAATAGTCTGAGGAATGCAGCAGGGTTGCAAGTCTGAAGTGAAGGATTTGATTCCAGCCAGCACTGAAAGGAAGGAGACACCAAAGCAAATGGAGTTAGTGATGCAGAGCTGTTTCCCACAGACACTCAGTAAATCCATCATGAGCTACATAACCATCTCCCTCTCCACCTTCCTGTGGTCTCAGCTTATCCTGAACATCCAAACCACATCTGAACATCCCAATGGGATTTTACCCAATGAAGATGTTGCCCAAATTTAGTGCCATGTCTCAGGGAAGGCTGTCCCAGCAGTGAGAGCTTTGGCACAGTCACAGCAGGAGAAAGGGAGAGACTCTGTCCCATCCAAGGTCAGTGCAGATGGTAGTTGGGAAGCAACACAGCAGTGTTTGGGCTTCAGGTGGAACCTCTCAGAGTGAGACCTCTGAGGTTCAGATGTGTCAGTTCCATAGAAGTTACCTACTTAGAGGAACTTTCCAAAAAAACAGTGGCAGTGAAATGATCGATGCTGTTACACTCCTGAGGCTCCAACAACTGACAGACCCCAAAATAAGGTGCTGGCACTCCCAAATTCCTGACCCTGGCATGAAATCCATGTTCCCTGGGACAGACATGAGCTCCAAAGGTGGTGGAAAGATAAAGTCAGACACATCCCCATCCTTCAGGGAGCAGGTGATGTTTTGAACTGGACAGAGGAAAGCACAGCTAAACCTGTGTTCCTCCAAAACTGACTCAGACTTCCAGGGAAAACTGTTTCTGCTTAAGTTCTCCTTAAGTTTTAAGCTTTCTTGGCTCTGGCTCCTTTACAGTTAGTGATTCCTAGTGATTGCTGAAGAATTATGTTTTCAGCAAGTAGCTTTTCCCCTGCTGTCTCTTATGGAGTTCCTATTAATTGTTGAATCTGTCTTGTATTTAGCCAATGCAGCCTGAATGGGTAATGAAAAGGAGAGAAAAATTGCTTCAGTGCAGGGAGCTCCAGAGAAGCAGAATCATCCCTAATTGTTACCATGCTCCCATACCTCTCAGCAGGGACCACGAGTGAGGCTGCAGCCTGTGGTCTCTCTCTGGAACTGCTCCACCAAACCCAGTGGAATCCCTCCAGAGCCACAGTAATGTGGGAGAAGAATTTGGCTCATGTGTTCCAGCTGGAGCCTCATGCTGAATGAGAAACATTTGCTCACCAGAGAGAGCCTGAACATCAGTTCTCAGATGATATTGAAGCCTCCAGTTCCTGCAGAGCTGCTGTGGCTCACAGTGCTGATGCAGGAAGGAGTTGATAGTCTGTGATTGTCTCTCCTGCCCCCAACACACAAAAAACCCAAACAACCAGGTCCTGCTGTCACTATTTTGTTCAAAAGAGGGAGAATTGCAACATCTAAACCAGCTATTTCTTCACGTGGGAGCTTCTAGAACAGATAAAAGGTTACTGTGTCAGGACTGAAACAGAGAGTTTCTGTACACACAGTGCCTGGGTGGGTGGAACAGGCATTTGAACCACAATTATCCTCCTGTAGGAGCACTTTATGTTTCTATCAAATATGCAATGATGATAACAATACTATGCTAAATATTTCACTTCCCTAATGCAACTTCTGCTCAGGCTGGGCATGACTTTTTCCAGCTGTCACAGCTTTGAACCCACTGGCTGCTCTTTCCCCCTGACAGACTATTACCCTTCCCCTTCCCAGGCCTGAAATAGGGAAGATTTGAGGAGCTTGGGTTACTAATAAGAAAAAGAAGGATGAAAAAATGGCTTATTGTAGACTATGCATTTAATTCTTCACTTTAGTGAGAAACTAGTGTGGCTGCATGGACCTGCAGCAGCAGGAGGAGGAGGAATTCTCTTTAGGAAGGTGCTTGATCCATGTGGATTGTGTCTGTGATGCTCTGCTGCTCAAGGAATAGCCAGACATGAGGCTGACAGCTCCAGCAGCAAATGGGGTGGGCTGAGCTGGAGTAGGTGCTGCCTTCAGGCAGAGGACAAACCCCCAGAGCCAACTTTTGGCTTGGCAAGTGTCTGGTGCCAGCAGGACTTGGGTGGAGAAGTTTGCCAATCCTTTCTGTCTGTCATGGAGCTGATTTGAAACCTTTTTTTTCCCTACCCTCATGGATTTGGGTTGAGGTAAAGGTCCAAATTTTCTTTAATTTAATTTGGAGTTTTCTCCCAAGGGACCAGCATTGAGTGCCCCCTGAGGCACCTTGTTTTGATGCTCTATGCCCACAGGGCATGGTCTGTGTGCCACTGCAGCTGTGAAGTCCTGCAGCTGCACAGTCAATGTTCCTCTGCAGCACAGGAGAGGCCCCTTAGGGCCCTGCAGGATCAGGACAGCTGGAGCCAATTTTTCTGCCTGGAAAAATATGATTTGCTAAACTTTTGTCGAGTGGAAACATAAGGGTTTCAGTACACTAACTGTGTATCAGCCCTAACTTCAGTACATTGGAAGGCTAAAAGCCTCAAACTGTGGAAGGAAACATTAATCTCAGTGAAGTATAAGAATTTGCTATCATTTTATTGCTGCCCCTGGAGATGAGATTCTACAGGGATATCAGCCAGGAGCTGTGCCAGCTCCTGCACTGCCCCTTTCCCTGTCTGAACTCAGCATCTCAGCACTTCACTTGAACCCTGTGACCTCCCTGTATTACTCAGCAAGTTGAAGCTTTATTTGAGGACTTGGAGCAGATCTGTCCTCCAGCACAGCTCCACGGCAGGCAGGGACATTGCAGCAGCAGGAGCTCAGCAGAGGGGACACAAACCAGCTGGGAGAAACTAAGCAGGAATTTCAGGCAGTCTGGGAGGACTTGGAAATCCTCCTGGTGCATGAAAACACTTGTTTCGTGTGCAAAAACATAGAACAGGCAGCTTGAGGTTTCATAGCTTTGTTGATTCAGTGGGACTTGTGCATTTGGAAAAGTTTGAGTAGGTTTGGGTTTAAAAAAACGCAATTATCAGTGTGAAAAAATTGTCAGTATGTAAAAAAAAAAATGGCAGAGGAGTTGTCGACGTTCAGAATTCATCCTGCAATTCAAGGATCTACATCTAACTGTAACTCATTAGCAGTAAAATCAGCAATACTCAAAATCAGTAATATTATGCTTTTTTTTTTCAGAGGATTATATTGCCAGATAGGAACTTCATCACTAAATTGAATAGTTCTAAGAGTGTGAATCCTCAAAAGCAGAAGTGAGAGTGATGCATACCAAAGTGAGGAGCTAAATACATCTCTCCTCCACGTCCTGACATCAGAGCTCAGCTCTGTGATTCCTCCCACCAGTGATCAGTCTGAGGGAGGTTCTCTGCTGCTAATTTTGTGATGAGGAGCAATAATTCTAGGGTAGAAATGAAACTGATTTGATTTGGTCACATCTGAATTCAAAATTAGTAAATAGAATATAAATGAGAAGATTTCTAGGCCTGATGCAGCTTGGAGCAGTTCTGGATTCAAAACCAGAGATAAGATTTTGAGCTTTAAAGGAAGAAGATTCACCTAATTTAAGTGGAGCTCTCCAGGTTACTCTCTGACACTGCTGTTCCATGACTATCTGACCTGTCCTCCCTGTCCAAGGCTTGGGAATTGCACTTTCCATATAACCTTCAACTTTGTCCTTTATTTTACCCATTTTTAAAATGCAATTACAACTTTACCTCAAACCACATGTTCAGCATCAGCTTGCAGAGGCTTGGGAAGCTCTAAGATATTACTACAAAGGGACTCTCAGCTGCCTAAGAGAACCAAACCTTTAGTCCTTCAGGAAAAAGACATCTAGACTCATGAAAAGAAGCAAAAACTTGGCTCTTTCCCCATTTCAAAGACACATCCCCAAACACTGTTGCTTCTTTGCTCACCAATAGCTACTTAAATCGAGTTCCTTCATAAATTAACCTGAAAATATATAGGATGCAGATTTTTAAGGTAAGAACTTAATGCCAAGTCTCTTCTTCCTTGTCCTTCAGGATGTTTTGGAATGAAGTTCTTCTGTCTGTTGCCCCTGTCCTCATAACACCCAAATCCAGACAAGGTTTGGAGGGCAGAGGTGATGTTCTGCCAGGTAAAAACCCTCACAGTCATTTCTCCAAGGGAGTGGGAGTTCCTTCCTGCCCTCTCTGCTAAGCACCAAAGAGTTTGTTTGACTTCAGATGTTTCATTAACTTGTCAACGTATTTTAGGGCCTATCAGCAACTGCATTAGTGCTGATATCACTGTGACAGATTTTTCTAGTGCAGGTGACTGTGTGGTGTTTAGAAAATACACCTTTTGCAGTCAGGAACTGCTCATCATACAGGTGCATGACTTAAATATCATTCCCTTTGAATTCACAAACTGGTAAAGTTATAAACTAAGATTCTCTCCCATCATATATCTATAGCCAATATTGTCCTGATTCCTGTGGTGTCACAAAGTCTCCCACGTCTCTAAAAAATGAGCCTTGAGGAAACCCTATCAAACAGCCAAGGTGATGCCTGGGTGAGTCACACACCAAGCAAATTGTAGATCAGATAGGCAAAGCCCAGAAGCAAATGTGGGTTGGGTGAAAGTACCCAACAAAGTGATTAACTTGGCCTTTGGGAAGGTGCCAAAGGGAATGCCTTCTGGGGGGAAGAATGTGTCTCCTGTTTAGCTCCAGCCCTGGCTTGGGTTGAGCCTCTGCTGGTTGAACCTTTCCATGGGAAATCACCTGCAGAGAGCTGGGCACAGCTGGTTGTTTGCAGAGCTGGGAATTGGGGTGTGCCACATCCAGCTCTGCCTCAGCTGTGCCCACACCGGGTGGCTCCATGCTGTGTCCTGGATGTGGCACTGGGAGTTGTCCTGCACAGCACACTTTTTCAGGAGAAACCCTTCCAAAATATCCCTGCCATTTCCCTCATTTTACAGCAGAAAATAGGCAGTTCAGCTTGAAAATATACAATGAAGAGGATTTCCTTATGTCTCTTAAAACCATGAAATATGAAGGGCAAATATTTGACTCATCTACCATTTTTTTCCTCCCAATCTGCCCTTTTTTTGGAGTATTTTTTTCCTCCCAATCTGCCCTTTTTAGGAGCAGCTTAGGGGCAAAAGATGTGTAAGAGATTGTTGACACCTTTCTCTTATTGCTACTAATCAAGCTCAAGAATAAGTTGTCTCACTCCATGATTTATTTTCATTTAGTCATTCTGACAAGCACAAACCACCCAACATTGCCTTTGATAGTTAGGCTTGAGGAGTGATTCTAGTATTTCCTTTTCAGTTCATTTCAAGGTGTTGTACTAGAACCTTCCTTTAATTGCCAATTTGGAAGTGATGCACATAGACTAAAAGAAAGCTTATCTTGAACAAAGTGAGTCAGAGTTGCTGAGAATTCAAGTAACAGTAAATCAAGGCTTTCTACAGGAAAAAACCTCTTTGTGCACCAAGGCTCTCGAATTTGGTTTGCTGAGAACCAGACAGCAAGAAATTCCTTCTCCACTAACACCTCTTCCACTACACAATGACTGAGACAAAGCAAAAGTTATAACCCTCCCAAAACTTTCATTCTGCAACAATTCTGAAGTGCAAAACAGGGATGAATTTTCTCTGCTGGGAACATTTTCCACATTCTGGCAACAGAAGCAGGTGTTGAGGCCCAGGGATGCTGAGGGATGTTGAGGAAGACTCAGGGATGCCCAGGGATACTTAGGATGCTGAGGGATGCTCAGGGACACTCAGGGATGCTTAAGGATGTTGAGGGACGCTAAGGAATGGTGAGATATGCTGAGGGATGCTGAAGGATGCTCAGAGACACTTGGGAATGCTAAGGGATGTTCAGGGACACTGAAGGATGCTGAGGGATGTGGAGGGACAACTGGAGGAGGCTGAGGGATGCTGAGGGATGCTGAAGGATGCTGA
>NW_008664126.1:0-306 GCF_000695815.1 Acanthisitta chloris | reverse complement strand
GTTGGGGGGTTTGGGGGGGATTTTTGGGTGGATTTTGAGACTGTTTTTGGGTGGATTTGGGGGCTGTTTGGGGTGGATTTTGGGCCAGTTTGGGGTGGATTTTTGGGTGGATTTTGGAGGTATTTTGGGGCTGTTATGGGGGTGGATTTTTGGGCAGATTTGGGGCTGTTATGGGGTGGATTTTGGGCAGATTTGGGGCTGTTATGGGGTGGATTTTGGGTGCATTTGGGGCTGGTTTGGGGCCGGATTTTGGGGCTGTTTTGTGGTGGATTTTGGGTGGATTTGGGGCTGTTATGGGGTGGATTT
>NW_008664124.1:516-1481 GCF_000695815.1 Acanthisitta chloris | reverse complement strand
GGAAAAAAAATAGATTTTTATAAAAACTTTTTGCTATTTTTCCAGTAAAATGAAGATGTTGCTTCTCTATGACCGTAACCCCAAATCCTGCCACCACTTTTCAATTGTGTTTAATATATTTAGAAATCAGTTAGACACATAAAGATTGGGAAGACTGAGGTCTTTAAGACAAGAGTTTGAAAACTCAGAGTGCAGACTGGTTTTTGTGCTAGCCCCAGTGCTGCACAGCATCTGAGCTGCTGAACTGTGGACATGGGGAGGCTGCAGTAGGATGCTGCGTTGGGGTGCTGGGGATGTCATCCTATCCCTTCTCCAGGTGTTTCCTCCTTGCCAGCAGATAGCTCAGCATCTCCATAAATACTTCCCGAGTTATTTCCATTTAGGACCTGCCCCATTAATGCATGAAGTTGATTTTAACCCTTAGAGCTGTGAACTGCACCAGCTCATAGGCTTCTTCATGCTCCATGGTGCTGGGGCAGCATCCAGCAAGGGAGGAGTGGGGAGCCCAGACAGGAGAGGTGATGATTTGCTCGAGCACCAGTGCTGTGGTCGTTGGTGTGCCCAGGAGTGTGCGTCAGATCTGCAGGCATATGTCTGTCTTTGCACATATCAGGAACCTCCATTAGTTTAAGTGTAGGATGATTCATAAGCTGAAATTTAACCAGGCGCAGAAATCCCTGGCAATGAGGACTCCCTGCCAGAGCTCAGCCTTACCCAAGCTGTCCTGCTTTAAACTATCAGGGCAGTAAAACACTCAGCCTCAGCCAAATGAAAAGGGTAGAGCAGGGCTTCTGGCTTTTTCTGCCCAAACTAGAAACACACTATTTGTTAGTCAGGGCTAAATCACTCGACCCAAACTTATTAGAGAACTCCCCCACCTCCCAAACCCACCCCAAACAACAGAGACACCTGCTCCATGGATGCAGGAAGGTTCTGCTGCAAGGAGAAAGTGTGTTGCTGCAGGA
>NW_008664124.1:0-231 GCF_000695815.1 Acanthisitta chloris | reverse complement strand
CTCCCCCCACCAGGAGCAGGGGTCCTCAAAGTGGCATCCTCACCTCCATAGCCACAGCTCCGCAGTGGGACTGACCGATGTGCAAGGATAAGGTGGGACAAAATGGACTGAAAGAGGGGTGTAGGAGAGCCTGGAAGGCTCTCCAAGGAAGATGTGGTCCACATCCCCCTCCTTCCAGACCAGCCACCTTCCTGCAGGCTGGAAGCCCATTGGGAAGCACCATTCCCTGCA
>NW_008664123.1:66598-84941 GCF_000695815.1 Acanthisitta chloris | reverse complement strand
GCGGTGTCCGCGGGGCTGCATCTCTCGGCGCTGGGCAGAACGCTGTTCCAAGGCGCTTGGCAGCGCGTTTTATTGACATTCTTTGGAGGGAGAGCCCAGCGCTCCGTGCCGCCCCTCCGCCGCGCTGACCCCTTGCTCCTGGCAGCTGTGCACTATTAAACTTTTTATTTTATTTTTTTTTGTTGTTGTTCTTTTTTTTTTTTTTTTTGTCCTTCCCTCTTTTGTGTTTTTGATTTTTTGTTTTTTTTTTCTTTTGGAAAAACCTGCTTGAACCAGCAGGGCTCCTTCTGTAGCATGATGTGTGATACTGTGTTTTACATCAGGGCAGAAATAGGAATCATATGTGAAATGCATGAGAGCGTCTCTGGCTGTGAGTGTGGGACACGAAGGAGCAGTGAGTGCTCCAGGCTGTCCTGTTGGAGCGGGTGTTGTGCCGCTGTGTCTCCGGGTGAGCCGTCAGGCTTTGTGTCACTGCTACCTCATCTCTTTTCAGCTGGCCCGAAGCTGTTCCTTCAGGGTTTTTTTTTCTAGCAGGCAATTGCTCCTAGTGAGACGAGTTCTTATTTCAAGTCATTGTCTCTTAAGCAGGATAAACAGATGACAGGCAAGCTCGGTGGGAACGTGGGTGCATTTTTCAGGCCCCTCTGTGCCTCCTTTCTAACTGTTTTTAAGACGTCTACAAGCTGTAGATTTTTAAATGTCTGTTTTTACTATTTTCAACTGAATGTGCAGTCACTCCTGTGGTTACGGCTGTGGAAACCCCTCCAGGCCATGGTTACAGCTGTATCGACTGAACCACTGAAATATTATTCTTGGCTGTTGGCTGGACTCCTCGGCTCTGGAAGATTCCGTTTGGAGTGTCAGGATTCACTCTGCTCTGCTGGCTCACCCTCTTACGCTTAAATCACCGTGTCAGATGGTTGTGTTTTTTGTCTCTGCATTGTTGTCTGTGTCCAAATCGAGTTGATTTTGGGCAACCGAATTTGCTTGTGTGGAGGGTGCACACAAGACAGCTGAACTCGTCTGAACTGTCAGGCATCTCACTTGTCTGAACGAAAAATAGCTCCTGCCCTGCTGTGATGTGATGGAAACTCTGGCCGTGTTGGACTGGGTTCTGTTTTCAGCTGTAGCCCTGGTGAATGTGAGCAGAGGTTGTTCTGGCCGTGCTGCCAGCAGCCTCACGTGAGCAGGGCTGGGATTTCTGCGGGGCTGGCGCGGTGCCGGCGCGGTGCTGCCGTCATGTGCTGCACAGAGCCTGGGGAAAGGGGCTCTGAGCAGCACAGCCAGTGAGGCACTGCAGGAACCAGCAGCTCTGTGGACCCTGGTGCTGCTGATCCTCTCGTGAAGTGACTTCCCAGCATCGTTTGCCTGCCTTGACCCTGTTAGAATACCCAAACTCCAGAGCTGAACACTGTGCTGCTTTGCTGAATCAGGAGTCTCCTTTGACTTATTGTATGTCTACTCATGTTCTTTGGCTTTACCCATGTTTTTGTTATTAGATGTTTCAGGTGTTTTGCTCATTGAGGGATTTTTTGCTTTTACATCTGTGAAACTGCGCTGCATAGGATCTCATGCACTTTATTAGTCCTGCGTGTAACCCTGGAGTAAGCTCCTTTGTTTGGTGATTTCCAGATACAGTTATTGCCCGGAGTGTGTAAGGCATTCTCTTGCCTCCTTTGTTTGGTGATTTCCAGATACAGCTATTGCTCGGAGTGTGTAAGGCATTCTCTTACTTTCAGCCAGTGAAAAAACTATTGCTGATACAGGTCAGGAAGCCATTGGCCTTCTCACCCACTTGGGTACACACTGGTTCGTGTCCAGCCACTGTTGACCAGCACCTCCAGGGCCAGTGGGCCACTCTGCCCCAAGTGTTGCCTGGGGTGGTTGTGACCCAGGTGCAGGATCCAACTGTTCACCTTGTTGAACCTCAGTTTGCCTTGGCTCATGGATCCAGCCTGTCCAGGTCCCTTTGTGCAGCCTTCCTACCCTCCAGCAGATCCACACTCCCACCCAAATCCAGTGTCATGTGTGACTTTGGTGAGGGTGCACTTGATTCCCTTGTCCAGATCCTTGACAAAGATGTTAAACAGGCCTGGCCCCAAAACTGAGCCCCTGGGGAATACCACTGGTGACCACCTGCCAGCTGGATGTAACCCTATTCCCCACCACTCTGTGCCCAGCCATCAGCCAGTTTTGTGCACCTGTCTGAGCCATGGGAAGCCAACTTCTCCGGGAGAATGTGTGGGAAGCAGTGTCAAGGGCTTTAGTGGAGTCCAGATGGACACATCCACAACCTTTCCCTCATCCACTACGCAGGTCACTTTGTTGTAGAAGGAGATTGAGTTGGCCAAACAGGACCTGCTTTTCCTACAGCTGTGCTGGCTGGTCCTGATCCCCTGGTTGTCCTGCACACATCATGTGATGGCACTCAAGGTGATCTGTTCCATGACCTTCCCTCGAGGGCAGCGCACACATCATGTGATGGCACTCAAGGTGATCTGTTCCATGACCTTCCCTGGCACCGAGGGCAGCCTGACAGGCCTGTAGTTCCCTGGAACTACTTCTTTGGTTCCCTTTCCACAGCCTCTCTTGGAAGCTTCCTTCGGCCCCAGGGTACGGTTTGCTGGCAGGGCTGTGTGTGCTGCCCACAGGATGCTCACTCAGGTGGCTCCTGGTCTGTGGAACGGTGCCTCTTGCTGGATCAAACTGCCCTGGATGTCCTCGTGCTGCTCTGACCATGGATGCCTAAGGTTTGCTGCAGCCTCTGGTAGGAGGGGAGGAGAGAATGGCTTGGATGATGATGTGATCTTGTTTGCTAACACAGAGTAGTGAACCTGTGGATGATAATAAAGATGCTGTTATACTTGTGAGTGCATAGTGGGGACAGGAGTTCAGGTAAGAGCTCTCCTTTCCAGGCTGTTAGAGCCAGCAAGTTGTATAAAGTGGTGCTTCACATTTATGGCATGTACCTTGTTTGTTATGCAGGAGAAGCGTGGGAAACTCTGCCTGCTTGAGCCTGATAACAGCTACTGGTTTAGATACTAAAAACATTGTATATAAGTGTCATTTGCAACTCGGTTCTGATGGCTGAATGCTGGACAAAACCTGACTTGGCTGACTCTGTTGGGTGCAGATGTCAAGAAGGATTCAGTGAATCGTTAGTAACAATACAGTACTTAGCTGCAGTATCTCTTTGTTCCTGACCCCCACAAGTTGAGATTATTTACCAAGGGCATTTGGTAAGAAGATTCATTCATGTGTAACCCCTCTGTGTACAAATAGCTTCTTCAGGTTTCCTGCAGTACAGAAAAAAATATGCTCTTACTAAATTCATACAAATCTCATTATATTTCTGCCATAACTTATTCGCTTGGAGGTCTCTATTGGTTTCTCCAAGTCTGGATCAATGTATTATAGTATGTCCAAGCCCTTTGTTAGGATTTTCAGGCCGTGCTCAAGACTGGAACAGTGCATTTCATCTTGGTCGCTCTCATTTTGTGAGCAGTCTAACACTGGGATCCAAAAGCTCAGACTTTTTTTTTGGATTTGTTTAAGTTTCCTTTTAATCAGTAACTGTGCACCACCCACCAATCCTGGCTCCATCTATCTCTGCTGCTCTGAGTGAGCACACACATCCCCTTCTGCATGGGAGAGGGGCTGTTTTCTTCCCGTGCCATTCGGAGCTGGACTGGGAGTGAATGGAAGTGTTGGTGTTCCTGGCACAACCTCTGTTATTCACTACAAACAATAGCATATCTTTTTGTGACCTTGTTGTTGTCAGTAATGGTGTTTGCGTGGCTGTTGCACAGAATCACTGTTGGTGCTGCAATCTGTATTGTATCACGGGTAAAATGTCACAGCCTGCAGAGCACTTTTCCACAGGGAATGGACTGGGCTGGCTCCTGGGCAGGCTGCTGGTGTGACACTCACCTCTTCCCTCTGTGTTATGCTGTGGAAAAGGACTGAGAAATGCTTACATGACAGCATCTGCAAAGGAGCATGAGCTCAGTTGACCCTGGGGTCGCTCTCTGGGCAGGTTGACAGGTGATGGGCAGCAGTGGGATAAGTTGCATCAGGATTTACTGATGTGGCAAGTGCTCTGATTTTTCTAAGCTGGAAAATCAAACCTGTTTTGCAGAATTCTCTTCATACTAGGTGAAAATAAGCAAATCAATTTTCAAAAAAATTACATTTTCCCCTTCTATTTTTTCTCTTCCTTCCCCACCTTTGCTTCTTCCCCCACTTTTATAACTGGCAGTTATCAGAGAGCACTTAAAAGCATTCATGAGAAGCTTTTCTATCTCATATTTCTTAAGAGACTTTCAAATTCTAAACCTACCCTCTTATATGCTTAAGTAAACAGAAATGGATAGTACTCCTGACCTGTTAAATATTGTAGATCTTTTCCATTTAAGGCCATACAGTCCTTGGCTCTGGAATGATGTTATGCCTGAATTCATAGTGCTCTGAGCTGGTAATCCACCGTTCTGCCGTGATGGACTGCTGTCCTGTGTTCCTCCAGCAGTGACCCAGACTGAAGGAGCTTCTTCCAGAGCTGCTGAGCCTAAGGAATTGTTGGCTCTGTGGCTGAACTGGCTGCAGCCACAGGACTTTGCTGTTTGGAGTCCTCAGGGTAAATGTTATCTCCAAACCTTTACATCTTTGTCTGCAAGAGGCCACAGCTTGCCAAGGATTTCTGAGGGTTGTGGCCTTGTAGTGGGTGTTTTTGTTTGTTGGTTTTGAAGGAGAAAGACTCAGGGGAAGAAAAGGCTGAGAGGAGATCTTGCTGCACCCTGCAAGAAGGTGTAGAGACACTGAGTGACTCTCCTTGGAGTTGCACAGGGCAGATGAGAGGCATTGGATACGAATCCAAATGCAGGACATTCTGACTAGGTATAAGGAGGAAATGTTTTACCATCAGGGTTACCAAATACTGGAACAAGGTTGTATCTAATTTCAACGCATTACTAGCAAAGTTATTGCTGCTTAAGCTTACATTCTTGTTCATTTATACCACTTAGTAGCCTGTGTTATGTGAGCACACCCTTTGTTTGGGAGGGCTGAAAACTGCTGTGGGCCCTGGATGCTTCAGTGGAGAACGGGTGAGAGGGAGAGAACTGCAACTGTATTCTGTGTTTTGTGCAGTAGTAAGTGAGACTTGAAAGAGCACAGAATATCAAAGCAAAAATTAATATTCAGCAATTGATTTTGTTGTTTTATGATCTGGTATGAGGATGAGCCATGAAAGGGAATGGTAATCTCTGTTTGCATAGGAGGGGAGAGCATCAGGGCACTCCTCAAGGGGAAGGCTGAGTGGGAATGGGGCTGGCAGGGCTGGTTGGGGTATTTCCAGACCCCATAGAAAAATCTGCAAAGTCCTGATCAGTCTTACCCTGTTCCCCACACATTTCTGGGATGAAATGTGCAATTTGTAACCACAGTGCATTATCCAAGGTTTTTCATGTCTGATAGAGTTTCTGCACCTTCTCTGGACAGACTCTCAGTCTCACAGGTGTAGTAAGATATGTGACACCTGCTTGGTGCTGCGAGCTCTTTCTGTACTGTGCACAGCAAAGACCCAGCAACCTTTGTGGGGACAGCCCCCCAAAACATTGTCATTTTGTCCTTTGTTATCAGATTGCTGTGGCCTTTTGTCATCACTAGTACTTGTGCTGTCTGGATTACTGACTTCACCTGTCTGGGAGCATTTAGGGTCTTTCAGCACACCATGATCATACTGTTTAACTGTTGGGTTGAGCACGAGCTCTGATAATCTTGGTTTGGAAAAACATGTTCTGCAGTGCCTGGATGATGCTGTGCTGTGGCTCAGGGACTGCAGGAATTTGGTGAGCACTGTGCTCCCTCCTGTCATGGGCTTGGAGCAGGATCTGTTTTGCTGTTCTGCTGGAAGGCTAAACAGGGCAACAGAGATGTGTAGGCAACTCTGTTCCCACGGTCGGGTGCAGGAGATGTGGGATTATACATGTTTGCTCATGAAAAATGGTGAATAACTGACATTACATGTCCCTGACAGACATTTTCCTTATGCACAAGAAGAACAACTGACAGACATTTTCCTTATGCACAAAAGCAACAAACGCAAAGATTAGTTTCTTGTAACCTCTGGTATTTTGTTTGAGTTTATACAGTTTTTGCAAATACTGCAGCAGCTGTGGCCATACTTGTCCTTATTGCCCTAATAGAATGTGCATCCAAGTGCTGTCTTGGAGCCTTTGATTTACTCAGCTGAAAAGAACTGTATGTCCAATGCAGTGTTACAGCTCATCTTCCTTTGATGTAATCTGTGGTTGTGATTTATTCCTCCTCTTCTCTGCATGTACTTCAAAAAAATCTGTATCTTTGGGCTTTGATAATAACGACAGGGCCATCAGGTAGGGATTGGTGATTCTTGTTAGTGTGTCCAAAGATTCTGTCTGAGCAGAGCTGTGGGTTAATCAGTGTGATGGCAACATACAATTCAGCAAGAAATAATTCCTCCTCTATTTCCTAAACAGAGCATTGAGTAGGAATTCTTGCACTAAGTGCTGTACTGGAGAATTTCAGTGTAGAGGATAATTACTTGTAATTATGGAAATTTCTGCAAGGGAAATTTCCGTAATTTGTTCCCGTTAAGAAACGGAATTGCTTTAGTTGCAATATTTGACTCCTTTCAGGAGATTAATGCAATCTTCCTTCATTACTGTGTGTGGGCCTTGTAACCTTCTGATAGACCTAAATCATCCCTTCAGTCCTGCTCATCCATTCGAGTTTCTGTTGAAACTTAGTTTGGTTTAGAAGAAAAATCAATTACATGCACAAAGCTTCTCTTAAACTGGGTCTGTTATTTCAAGAGCTGACAAAAGAGATTGAAGATGAGCATGAAGTTAGAGGTGGTGAAGGTGAAAGACAAGGGTGTGATACTTGGCTAAGGTGAGAACTTAGTCCTTACAGCAAAGGTGCACAACGTGCACATTGGACCTGTGTGTTCTGGTAATTGTGGATGCAGAGTCCAAGTGAAACCTCCTGGTGTGGTGTGTGGATGTTAGAGAGCCTTTTCCATGTAGGGGAACTGGAGGAGATCATGATGAAATAAACAAATGGGACAAGAAAACATTAGGACTAGTGCTGTTCTAGAAAAGACTCTCAATATGTTCCCTCCCTGCTTGGAGAGACTGTGAAGCTGCTCTGCTTGCACATGAAATTTGAGGTTGTTCAGATGTGATAGGTGTCAGGTACGTGCAGCCTGCCCTGGGCAAGGCTGATGTCCTGGCTTGGCACCCTGATGCAGAGCTGCTGTTTCCATGCAGGCTGATGTCTCTGTCCTTGAGTGCAGAGAGCCACTCTGGTGTCAGATATTGGTTTGACAGGAACAGCTAAGCATACAAATCTGACAAAACACAGGTGAAGAGAGATCATCCAGTTCCATGGTATAGATTGGATGGACTGGTTCAGCCACAAAATGTTTGGGAAGGAAACTTCACCTGGGGAGGAATGGGAAAAGATTCCTTATGTGAGGTGAGCATGATGACCCAGAACTAGGCTAGAGGAATGCCTAGGGCAGTGTAAAGCAGAGGCCCAGGGTGGTGGGATGCTTTGTGGAGATGCTGGTTTGAAAAGGTTTGGAGTAATGAATAGGGAAATGCTCTCTTGATTGCTTTCTGCTGTGCTGAGGAAACCAGGGCTTTATAAATAATAAAATACCTGGCTGTGTCATCAGTTTAATTGGAATCATCTCTGAGACCATTACTCTTCGGTTAGCCACAGTTAAAAGTGGCAGCAGTGTTCCTCCTGGGATGTTTGTTAGGGCTGTGTGGCTCGTGCTGTCAGCTAGCTCAGGTTTGCTCCCCAAGGCAGAGCTGGGCTGCCTGGGGCAGGCACCAGAGCTCACACCCTGTGCAGCCCCAGGGCACAGTGTGTGTGGTGTGGGGGCTCAGCCTCAGTGTCACTGCTCTGCTTATTTGGGGGTTGACACTGAGTACTAAGTCGTGTTTTCAAAAAAAAGTGGTTTTTCCACTATAGGGAAGTGCAGCTCTTCCTGTCAGAGTCACTTATTGTTTCTTTTATTCTTATTTTTATTATTTAGTAGCTTACTACATATAATGGAGTAAATGAGGGTTGTGAGATGAACCTAAGTGTGACAACGGATTGCAAACTGTGGTACATGCCTTCCCTGGGAGCACGAACAATTCAGTGCCTTCAGCTATTTTAATAACCCAGACTGAGGCTTGTTTAGTTTCTTGCCTGATGTATGCTACATTGGACCAAAACTGCACAGCTGACATGGGAATGTTTATGGGATAGCGTAGTCTGAAACTCTGGATTCAGAATTAAGTTTTGTGGATTTACTTGCAAAGAATTTCTGTCCTTTTAATGGAAAACAGTTCGTAAAAGCACTTTTTGTGGTTAAGGGTACAAATTGATGAATCTCTCCTGGACACAAGCTGCTGTTTGACCTTCTGTGGAGTGACAGAGCAGTTGGGTGTTGCTCTGGTGAGCTGAGCTGAGCTGGAGGTGATGCCTCAGGAGCCAGGTGGGTGTCCTCACTGTGGCCTGGACAGGATGGGTGCTGGCGGGGCCAGAGGGGGTGTTATATCTCCCCAGAAAGCAGAAGGGGTTAAGGTAGAGCCACTCAGACACCTGGCTCAGTGTGAGCCAGGGCAGACCCAGCCTGGCTTCCCATGGGTGCAGGGAGAGGCTTTGCTGTGCTGCTCTGGGGAGGCTCAAGCACAGAGCTCCTCGGTGGCCAAGCCTGGGGCAGTTGTGAGCCTGCTTGGTGGGGACCTGTGTGTGTGGTGCCCAGAGCAAACAAGCCCTGCAGCCTGGGTTTGGTGGTGCAGAGGTGGCTGAGCACCCACAGGGGACACACACTGCACAGGACTCTGTGGTCAAAGTGCTTCTCTTGGCCCTCACTGTGCTGCAGAGCCCAAAGGGATGGTGCAGGTCTGGGAGCTGCTGTGTACCGAACTGAGATGCTGTGTATTTGTAAAGAAGCATGCCAAAATATGTTCTGAGCTATGCAGCTGTCAGAGGGATGAAACAATTGTCTGATCTCCTGGTAAACCGTGCTGGTTTGCTGTTAGATGTTTTGTATCTTTCTTTGTACTTTGCCATTATTCCTTTCTTTTCTTTTATGATTATTTTGTAAGCTGCCAGGTGATGCTATCAGCTCGTCTACCTTGAAAACCAAGTCTGGAATGGAAGGAAAGGCAATTCCATTGATACTCTGCCAAGTAGCCACATTTCCCTGACAAACCTGCTGTGTTGTGACTTTCTTCAGCAAACACCATTAAGACAGGCTGTCCGTGCTCTCCCATATGGATGGCTGCAAGGGGCTAGCAGTTCTGCCTTCTCTTAAAGTGGCATCACACCTAAGCAGGCAGGAATTAACCTCCATAAAACGTTCTACTATTTTTTCCTCTTAAGTGGCAGGAAGGAGGGGCTTAGAAGGCTGATGCATAAAATATCCAGCTGTGTTATTTGTGTTAATTAGGCCTTTACATTAGGCCTTATGACTTGGCACCAGCCCATTTTCCATAGAAATGTTACTCTGTTATGGTTGGAGAGCCCCTTTGTGAATTTCTGGATGCTGAATGTTAGCTCTTGCTCAGATGTAGATCTGTGCTGAGGATATCTGGGCAGAGAAACCCCTCTGCCAGCCTCTCTGTAGAGTGCATATCACAGCTTGTTCTCTCCCCAGACTTGCTAGAAATTCTTCCCTGTGAGGTGCTGAGGCACTGGCACAGGTTGTTCAGAGCAGCTGTGGCTGCTCCATCCCTGGGAGTGTTCCAGGCCAGGTTGGATGGGACTTGGAGCACCCTGGGCTAGTGGAAGGTGGTGCCCTTGCCCATAGCAGGGAGTGAAACAAGATGAGCTTTATGGTCCTTTCCAGTTCAAACCAGTCTGTGATTCTATGAACCATTTCTTTATGAGGAAGGCTCCTGACCCTCTGCCTTGGAGGTTTGATTTTGGACAGCAGTCAGTGCAGATCACCTTTGATGCTGGGACCACTAGCTTCTTGTTAGCATAACTGCTGCTCCTGAGAAGTCTGGGGGTAAGCTTTGTTTGATGTAGGAAGAGTTGAGAAATTATTTTAAAGTAATGTTTAACTTCTGTCTGGGATTTTCTGAGATCAGGTCAATGCAGCTGAGATTAAAGAAAGGAAGAAAACATCCTCCTTTCAGGAAATAAAGCAGTTTCCACAGTATGTATTCCTATCCAACTGCAGTTTCCTTCAGCATGCCACCAGTTATTAGAACACAATAAAGAATAGATTTCTGAGGTTGTGTGAAACACAGGTTGAGCTGTAGGGTATTTTGCAGTGGAGAAATGTGCTTGAAAGTGAGCCAAAAGCTGTCATTTCCCTTTTTCATCCATTAAAAAGTACATTAACACTGTCAATCAGCAGGCTTCAGAGGTTAGGCAAATACGGCCAGTGTCTGCCAATAAAATCAAAGATTTAACACATCTTGATATCAAAGTTAGATTAAAGAGAGAAATCTGTCATATGGGCATAAGCCCCAGCTGTGCTCCAGCTCGATGGCTCTGAGCGAGTACATGGTCCTTTGAAATTCCTGTGTTCCTGCTGTGGAAGCAGTTTGAGGGCCAAGCAGTGCTGGAGGGAAGGCCAGTGCTCCTGGGTGCCCTGTGTGCATCTGTCCTGGGGTGGGCTGGGAAGGATAAGCTGTGGGAACTGCCAAAACCTGTCAGCGTGGGTCACAGGGTGTCCAGGTTGTAGTGCAGCTGGTTGGATGGTGATGAGTTGTCACTTCTGTATGTTTTCTTAGCCATTCATTCTGTCGTTTGTGTAGCTGGCAGAGGTTAAAAGCGTTTGGTGGGTTCTCTGCTGCTTTCCTTGCTAACTGGCATTATCTTCTGAGCAGTAGCAGTGAAGTCTGCCCAGCAGTCCAGCCTAAAACTCAGCAAAGTTAGCAGAGAAATTCCCATCACCCTCAGTAGCTGTTGGATCTGGGTCTGCCCAACTGTTCAATGCCAGGACTGATGAAGACATTAGTGTTGAATAGTGTATGTTATTTTTCTGACACTGTAGGTTAAGCTTAGGACCTTGTCAAGCCTTGTCTTTGCTGTCTTTAAGAAGCAGGTTTGTGTGTGTTTGTATTTGTTTGTGGTTTGTTGGATTTTTTTACTAGACCCCTTAGAATTCTTCAGAGTCCACAGAAATGTCCATTTTCCCTCATCTGCTCCCTACATTGCTTTTCAGAGAGCCAGAGCCTTGTGAGAGTTCTAGGATAATGGAAATTTTGTACAGCTCAGTGATTCAGAAGAGCTCACTTGGTGTTCTGCTACAGGAGACCCCACCTGGAATACTGCACACAGTTCTGGTGCCCTCAACATAAGAAGGACATGGAACTGTTGGAGCAAGTCCAGAGGAGGCCAGAAAATTGCTAAGAGCACTGGAGCATCTCCCCTATGAAGACAGGCTGAGGGAGTTGGGGCTGTTGAGCCTGGAGAAGAGAAGGTTGTGTGGAGACCTCAGAGCAACTTTTCACTATCTGAAGGGCCTACAAGGAGCCTGAGAGGGACTCTGTGCTAGGAACTGCAGTGACAGGACAAGGGGTAATGGGTTCAAATGGAAGGAGAGGAAGTTTAGGTTAGATATTAGGAAAAAGTTTTTTCCTGTGAGAGTGGTGAGACACTGGCACAGGTTGCCCAGGGAAGTGGTAGCTGCCCTGACCCTGGCAGTGTTCAAGGCCAGGCTGGATGAGCCTTGAGCAACCTGATCTAGTGAGGAGGTGTCCCTGCCCAGGGCAGGGGTTGGGACTGGATGATCTGTGAGATCCATTCCAACCCCTAAAATTCTGTGATTCTCTGATACATAAACTTGTGGAAAGCAACATTCTGACAGTTATCACTAAGAGAGTTAAGGCAGAAGGAATGGACTGAGTAACCTGTGCACTAGTTTCAAGGATAGTTACTGTGTTGGTGGTTAGGTCCTGTTTATTATCTGGTGACAAGAACTTCTGGGGCAGTCATGATTCTTTAGTGGTTCTGAATGTTTGCAGTGACTTTGGGGGTTTGCTGGTGGTTCAGCATGGCCAGTCTTGCATCTGGGTCAGGGAGCTCTGCAGAGCTGTGCCTTTTTTTTGAGGCTTTTCCCATTTTGGCTTTGAAGCTGGATTTTTTTCATCTGTCCTGCTTGGGGAATAAGACATCTAGATCTTATGAAATCAAATTGTAAACATGCTACAGCACTGTGAGTTATAAGCAATTCAGCTGTTTTAAATGTAAATGGTGTAGGATTATAGACTTGATTTGTTATAGCTTCCTAATTCTGCCTGCCTCAGCACTTTCCTGGCAGTTAATTGCATCAGGGCTCAGAGAAACGTTCCATAAGCTGCTGAAGACAGCTTTGCCGAGCTCTAACACACTTCTTCCTTGGTTACTCTGGGGTAATAAGTGAGGAGGTGCTCCAGTGGCCCAAGGACTGTCTTCTACAGCCTTTTTCCTGTGAAATCCTCTCTCTCCCAAGTGTGGAGGTCTGTTGTTTCAGTTGTGGCTGTGTGCAGTGGTTAGGGTGACTGGATCTGCATTTTGGCAGGTGAAGAACAGTAAGGAAAGATTGAATACTTTGCATAGGCACTCAGTGAGGAAGGTATAAAGTTCTCCAAAGCCACAGTTGTTCGTGGGGTTTAGTTTCATCCCACAGGGGCAGCCTTTGAAGCTCACACCCTGTGCCTGGATGTGCTCAGTAGGATGGAAGTTCAGTCCCTGTATCAGGCTGAACTCAACTGCACAAAAATACCAAGCAGTGGGGCTGGTGGTGAAGCTGTTCATGTGCCAGATGATCTACAGAGGCTCATGGCATCATGGCAGATTCACTCATAGTTGGCACAAGTAAACTGTTGGGATATCTGGGGGTTGGTTTGGTGGTTGATGGGTGGCTGTGTGCTGAGGAGGTTGGAGCTGGTCCCCACTGGCAGGGCCCTCACCTGAGAAGTCCTGGTTGCAGTGTTGGACTCTGGGATCGTGTGTGATTCTTGACCTATGGTTGGACAGAGCTGATTTGGGCCAACAGCAGTACCTTGTTTGTGCTCACAGCTCCCATCTTGGTGTTTGGCACTTCTCACTCCACAGAAAGGGCTCCTGGTGTGGCAGTCCTGCCCTGTGCTTGGATGCTGAACAGTTTGTATTGTGAAGTCACTTGCCAGCTGTTTTCCTGAGATAAGGCAGAACAAGGGCTCATGACTGGAAGTTTCATTTCAACTAGAAAAATGTGTGAGTTTAGCCATAAGGAAGTATTTGAACAAGTCCTGTAAGGATGTGGCTTGTTCTTGGTGGCTTTGCATCAGGAGTCTATTTCTAGAAGTAGCACAGGAGCTGCACAAAGTGTCGTGGTGCCTGGGCTGGTGGTTCTGGCCAGCTCTGTGCTGGCTCAGGAGGCTTTGGTGTCAGCCTTCAGTGCAGCCAGAGAGGCTGACAGACGCTGCTGGGATCAGCACCCGCGGAGGGAATGGGAACCAGACTGACATCTGGTCCCCAGCAGAGTGGAAGAGCTCTCCCTGGGAAGTTAATGATGGCAGGGGAGGCAGCTGGTGTGGGGAGCACTGCTGAGGGCTGCCGCCGACTTCGTTAGGCTGGTGAGTAATGAGCAGTTTCTCCAAGAGGAGAACCTGGTCTGTGGTGTGTAAGTAAAGGAAGGCTGGGTAAATTCTCCACAGTGCTGCTAAAGAGCAGTTCAGTGCTCTTCCTGGTGCTCATTTCCCCTGAAATTGCTTCAGCTTTTCCCTGGTTTTCTTCCAATGCACAGGAGAAGTCTTGGGAGAGTAGGAATGCATTTTGGTTCCCACTGTTAACAGCACAAGGGTCTTGGCAGCAAAAATACCCGTGTTCAGTTTGACCTCAGACAGGGAAGGGAAATGCCCTCTTACAGTCATGCTTAAGTTTGAGGCTCCGAGGTACAGGATGAATCACTGTCGTTTTTTGTCTTCATTTTCCCAGAGTCCAAACCACAATAGCTGCTGTGTCTTCTGACTGGTGCTGTCTGTAAGGTGCTGGGCAATCCTGCTGAGAAGTGGTGCAGAATAAGTTGCCAGGGCTAACTGGACTGACAGCTCTTTGGTTTGCTTTCCTGTTCCTCCTTCATACTCTAGTTCTGCTCTTAAGGAAAAATGATATGTGATAAGTCTCAATGTAAGCTGAGCCTTTTGGACTCTCTTGGTGCTTTTTCCCCACACCTCAATATCCATCAGGCACAACAACCTCTAGTTACTCCTGAAAAGTTCAGGGCACTATGTTACTATTTGATTCCAGTTATCTAACCAGATTTTTACATTACAGTCTCACAGTTGAGCATTCTCATCAGTGCCATGGTATGGATATTACAGAATTTCATGTATGGGTTATGTGTTCAGCTGTGTTCTTTGTCAAGGTGACAGTGTTCCTGATACTCCTAAATCTGTGTTTTGGAAGTACTGGACCCCTGGCCTTTCTGTTCTTGTTTCTCTGGTTCAGCATCCCTCTGAATAGTGTTGTGCTCTCACAATCCTGACTGGCTCTGTACATGGCTTTGAAAAGCAGGACGTGATAAACTCCAAACTTTAACAATTAGCTCTCTGTACTAGGCTGTCTGACATGAAATAAATGCATTAGAGGGAAATTTTCCTAAGGGAAATTAGACTGAAAGATGCAGGTGGACCGTGTGTCTCTGTCTCCTTGAGAAGATGTGTCTTCTGAGGCGTAATTAAAATTCTTTCAATTATTCTCACAACACACAATGAATGGGTAAGTGTGACAGTTGAATGACAACCATGTACGCAGACTAGGACAGGCAGAATGGGTGAATATAGTTTTCTTACTAAAACTTTTGTTACGAGCTGAATTCATAGCTGTTAGGATACAGACATGAAGTTGAATCTGCCATTCTAGATGCTGATTTCTTTTTTTTCCTGCTTCTTTTTGTATGCTGCAACCTCTTCCTAGCTCTGACCTCCCTCCCAGATCTGACCTGACATGGGTTGTGGTGTGTCGTGGCTGTGGCAGTGGCAGCTAAGGTGATGGTCTGTGGCTCACCTGCTGAGTTGAGGGAGAAGCAATGTCCCTTCTGATGTGACAAAGCAGTTACAGACCCCTGAGCCTTTGCACAGAGCCTTTGGCTGCCTGACTCAGTCTCCTGTTTGCTTTGAGCATCTAAACCCTTGAGGCTTAAAAGACTGATGACCTGCTAGGTTACAGCATTTATTTCTGAAACAGGTTAATAGATTTTCTAGCTTTAACCTTAATCTTATCCTGTTAATCATCTCAGCATTGACTGATTAATGTTTTTGTTCCAATAAGCAGCTGAAACCAGGATTCACCGTGTTATAAATGTCCATGTTAGCTATGTTAACCTGTACTCACTTGTGTTTCACTGCAGCAAAAGTGACCTCAGATCTTGCAGGAATCACCAGAGACATTATTAGCAACTCTGCTGGAATCCTTACAGTCCTTATGGTGATAGACCTATCCACTTTTGTGAAAAATCTGGGCCTTCCATAGTGAATCCCAGAAACCCTGGACCCACTCCAGGGTAATCTGTGCCATGTCCACAGATGTACTGTGGATCCCTTTGGAGCAGAATGTTTCTAGTGCCATTTGTGTGTCCTAAGGATTGTTATCTTCATGTGGAGCTGTACCCCAGGTCTGTCTGGGTCGTGGCAGTCAGTGGAGCTATTACAAGGAGCTTTGCCCACTCTCTCTATTTGCTGCTGTTTAACTGTCAGTGTCCAGCTGAATCCATTTGATTCCAGTGGGACCCAGGCATTTCCTTGCATGATACTTAAATTTTTGTTGGAAAATACTGCTCTCATTTGGCCAGCATTGAATCCATCAAGGTGTTCAGCCCAGACTTGTTAGCAAGTTTGGGTGCAAACAGCACTGAGGCTCTTGTCTTGTGCAAAAGGTCACTTAAAGCTGATGTGTGAGAAGGCAGGAGATCTGCATCCTCCCCAGAGGAGAGGTGATTGTGTGCCACGGGATCCAGCTGATCAGATTGGGATACCTGCAGTTCCAGGATGACTAGGCACCTGGTGTAATCCCTGTGCATAAAATGGGAAATTTCCTGCAACAGGCAAACCCTGTGGATTCTGCTGAAGGTACCTTCCATTGCCAGAACTGTAGTAAGGAATCCACTGATGAGGCAACACATCTGTGGATAGAATTTAAAGGGGATTTATTTACTGGCTGTCAAATTAGAGTCAATTTGTTGTAGTTCAGATTGGAAATTGTTCAAAACTGGACCTGAAGGACAGCACTGACAGGTCCTGCATAGCCTCTGGAGGTCCTCATGCTGGTCAGGGCCTTTGGTGGAGGTGTGAACAGTGGCTCCTCTGGTGTGCTGCCAGGTCCTCATCAGTACCAGCAGGGCTCTTGCAGCTGCTGCAGGGTGGCCTGTGGTAACTGTGAAACAGCCCCAGAGCTTCCTCTGTGCACTATTTCCCGGGGATATTTATTTATTGTGAAGCTGCTGCAGGAGCTGCAGTTCTGCAGGACCCTGGGACAGTCACGCTGCCTTCAGAGCATCTAGCGAGGAACTGTGCTCCTCTCCTAAACGTGGCTCGTGCTCAGACAAAGTGCTGGTGACTCTGTAAAATCTGATCAGTTCATCATTTTAATTTCCATTGTGTTTCCTTTTGGCTTCTGGCTCTCCAGTGCTCACGAGACAATTCCATCTTTGTTTCAGTGTCACGGTCTGACGCGCGGCGGCTGTGACAGTGCGGAGCTCGGGGAGGCTCTCGGAATTAGCTCGCTCGCATCTGTGTGAGGAACTGGAGCCAAAAGCCTCTCCTTTCAGAGGATTAGAATCACATCATTACTGGAGGGAGTTCAGAGAAGAGTGAAAAAAGTGATTAGGGGCCTGGAGGGACTGATGTATGAGGAAAGATCAAAGGGGCTGAATTTGTATCATTTGGATAACTGACAGTGAGTAGGGGAACATGAAAGTCTGTGATTATTGAACGTGTATGAACAGGGAAGGGTCAGGGAGAGATTATTCAGGGTGGGATGATGGAGGGAAATGGGATTACATTAGCAAGGGGCAAACAGCTGTTAAATAGGGAAATTTCCTAACAATAAGTTAGGGTGTTTAGTTGTCTCTTGCAATAAATCCAGTGACTTAAGCTACTGCTTTTTAATTCACCGATGAACACGCAGCCTAGACATTAAAGTGGGGTCTAGGCCCTTACTTCCAGAATTAGCAATTGCAGGAATTAGTGATAGTTTAGATGGTGTTTCCAGGTCACTGCTTTTACACCTTCTGCCAGGTGTCTGTGCTCTACATCTCACAGCAGCTCTATTCATGCCTCTCCCAGCGAGTCACGTTCTTAACAGCCTTTAAATGAGCCTGGGCTGCTGTGTGAGCTGGCTAGTTATCTTTACTCATGTTAATAATAGCATGTCTTAATAAATGCAGAACACATTTTGGGAATTCCAGACTTCACTTCCAGCTGAATCTTTGCCTTCAAGCTAAAAAAATCTCTTTTAACGGAGGTAGTGGCTGTATGGGGTCTCCTTTAGGCTGGCGTGAAAGTTTCTTTTTCCCCACCTGCCTACAGTACCAAAGCCTGGGAGCAGGTTGTTGCCATCACTGACTGTGTTTTCTACCTCACAGTTAATCTAAAACAAATCTTTTACACTGTCTAGCACACCTTATCACCCTCTACAACTCCCTGACAGGAGGTTGGAGTCAGGTGGGGGTTGGTCTCTGCTCCCAGGCAACCAGCAGCAGGACAAGAGGGCACAGACTCAAGCTCTGCCAGGGGAGGGTTAGGTTGGATATTAGGAAGAGATTTTTTAGGGAGAGAGTGCTCAGGCATTGGAATGTGCTGCCCAGGGAGGTGGTGGATTCACCATCCCTGGAGGTTTGTAAGATGAGACTGGATGTGGCACTTAGTGCCATGGTCTAGTGACCACGGTAGGGTTGGACTGGATGATCTTGGAGGTCTTTTCCAACCTGGTTGTTTCTGTGATACTTTTGCCAGTATGAACTGTCATAGCACTCTGATTTTTCCTGATAACTGGGAGCAATGAATATTTTCTTTGGAGGTGATACCCTGTGGCAGGGTCTGGTGCCAGCCAGGAGGGGCTGTGGGATGGTGAGGCAGGCAGGGCACGTGTCTGGTGTGAAGGACACATAGTAGGTGACACAAGGAGTCTCATGTGTGCAAAAGAGAGGCTTGGTGTGTATATGTAGGATAGGGATGTGTGTGTTTAAAAGCAGTGGGATAGGGTATTCCCTTGGTATTGTGTGTTTCAGAGCAGAGGCTTTATTGACTCAGGTGCCTGAAATAGTGATGCCTTGAAGCAGGATTTCCTTTGGGAACAGTTACATGAAAGGGCAAAGGGGAGATGA
>NW_008664123.1:62766-66545 GCF_000695815.1 Acanthisitta chloris | reverse complement strand
GGACTGTATTACGGAAGGAACAAACATTTACACCTACCCAGGTCTCACTGCTGCGTGCCCAGCTGGGAGAGAGGAGAGATGAGAGGTTGCAGGGGTTAGGTGCTGTGTGTGGCATGAGAATTGCCTCCAGTTGGGGCTGCTGTGTCTGCTGGGTACAGAGTACATGTTCTTGTTGGGGATATGGTGACTGTTGGCTGCTTTTCCTCTAGATTGCTATCCCCAATCTCCCAGTTGTGTATGAAATACAGTCACAGAATTAAGAGTCATTGTTTGATATGCTGCTTTCCTCAAAGTGAGAAGTGCCCAGGATCTGAGGAGGTATTTGCTGATGTCCATGTGGCTGACAGGAAAGTCTTCTCACAGGAACAGGTTTTCCCAGACAGGAAATCTTTCAGGTTTCCTGTTAAGGTTTTGTTTGTTTCCTTTCACTGTGTTTTTGTCTGGTTATTTCTTGTTTTGGTTTGTTTGGTTTGTTTTGGTTTTTTATGGTTTCTTTGTTTGTTTGTTTGGTTTGGTTTGGTTTGGTTTGGATTTCTAACACAATGTCAGATTGCAAATACCAACATGGTCTTCAAAAACATTTGTCCTAGGCTGGCTGAAGAGGCTTCAGGCTCAAAGTAGTTATCCTAAAGAGACTGCTAGAGGATTTTATGATTTGTTAATGCATGCTTGACTTCCTTTCTGACTGTAGACTCTCCTGTGTGAGAACTGTCATGTGGTCACTTTTGAGAGCTTGGCTGTGTGTTTGCAGTTTTTCCACAGTAGCATAAACATGCAGAATCTGTGTGTTCAGTCCCAGTAAGGGTTGGCTCTAGCACATTCCTTGTCAAATGATAGGTACAATTTTTGTGTTACAGAAAAAAATAGAACATCTGATAGTGAATGTCCTATAGCATATTTATAACAACTCTTGATATTATTTTCAGCCTGCAGGGATCTGTGTTCATTCCTCACAGATCCCATGTCTCCCTCATATTTTTATGCCCAGAGATTGACCAGGAAAAGCTTTCAGAATTGTGATTCCTGAATATGTTGGTTGAGAAGTGCCTTGTGGCAGTGAATCATTGCTAATGCTGCCAAGCTGCTGCAGACCTCATTGCACAGTCATTAACGGTCAGAGAATTCTTTACAACCAAGCAAAGGTTTTACAAGGTGCAGTGGTTCTGATCTTTATTGCTCTGTTAATTGTGTTGTACTTGCTAACAAACTATTGTTTCTGCTTTCCTCTGTGAAGTCAAAGAAGTTGTGATAAATAGTAGGTTGTTATCCTTGCCAGGACCATGAAGAGGAGCATTGCAATATCGATGCTGATATCTGAGTGCAGAGGAGTTTACTGTGATGACCTTCTGCTTCCTGGGTCCCTGGATTGCAATTCCAGATAGGGATTCAGATTCAATGAGCATGTGGCAGATCACACTTCCAGCTACACACAGGCTCTTCATCTTCTTGACAAGGGGGAGCAGGATTCAGCTGTTTGTCTTCAGGGCAAGTGATGTCCAGCAGACCGTGGTGTCTAGGGCTGCTCTCCACACGCAGGGGCAGGCTCAGGGTGCTGGTGCTGTGCTTACTGGTGGCACTGTGTCCTCACCAGCCTGCAGGCAGGCACGCACAGGAGGTGCTGGAGAGAAGCCCCTCTGTTGGTTTGGCTGGGTGCTGTGCAGTTGTGGTGGTTTAGCTTGTCTCTGGTTTACAGACCAGAAAGAAGAAGCACTTGCTGCTTGCAGCATGAGCCCTGCTCATGGGTGAGCAGTCACACAGGGACAGTGTCCTGGCTTCTTCTGAGAGGGGGAAATTGCTGCCACTTCTCTGTTGTTTTTGGTCTGTGTGGTGTGCAGAATGCACACTGAACCCTGGAGTTTCCTCTGTGACGGAAGAGGCAGCAAGGAAAAGTTTGTATTTCTTACGCTAAAGGAACATCCTGTTTTGTTACTTACTGGGCTCTGCTCCCACAGTCCATGCTTGGTGTGCTGCAGTGGGATGTGCTCAAAGTCTGACTCCAAGGAGGAAAAGGCTAGAAGGATTGTTAGAAGGGAATTGAGAACAAACTGAGGAGTGTATAAAACCTGAAGGCTGCTGGGTCAAACAGCCCTTTGCGTGATAGGAAATGCCAGAGGTTATTTGTAGCTCTGTGCTGGGCTGACCCTTGCTGCAGGCCAGGTGCCCACCAAAGCTGCTCTGTCACTCCCCTCCTCAGCTGGACAGGGCAGAGAAAAGCTCATGAAAAGCTCATGGCTTAAGTTAAGGACAGAGAGAGGTCACTCAGCAGTTACTGCACTGGGCAAAACAGACTCAGCCTGGGGAAATTATTAGCAGTCAAGTCAGAATGATAAAATACCAGCTTGGAAAAGACCTCAAGGATCATCTGGTCTAACCTTTCTCAGCAAAATTCTGGTCTAGACAAGATGCTCCAGCATCCAGTCCGGCCAGATCTTGAAAGTGTCCAACGCTAGGGAATCCACCACTTCCCCAAGGAGATTATTCCTATGGCTGAGTGTTTTCATTGTGAGAAATTTTCCCTGCATGTCTAACTGGAATTCCCCTAGGAGAGAAAGGAGGAGTGAAAACATGTGCCCAGGAGCTGGGCTGAGTGAGATCCACTGGGTTCAGAGGTCCATCAGCTCCTGCATAGTCTAGATTCCATCAGATGAAAATGAGGTATAAAATCGTATTTTTAAAAAATCTTGATGCTTCGTCACCCCATCTCTTGCTTGTTTACTTATCTCTTCCTTTGTCTGGTCTCTGAATACAGAGCAGGAGCCAAAATAGTCCCTTTGAATCCTGTGATACGATTGTCCTTTTTTGCCTGTGAGGCAAAGGAGCAGAGCATGGCTGGAATTTATAACCTGTGACTCTCTTCACTGCAATTTTCAAAGCAAATCTCTGTGAGGCAACTGTGTTACTGTGACTTCTTGTGCAGTATAAATAATGTTCCTTTCTGTTTGTATCAGAGCTGCCATTGCTTCCTGATCCAGTAGAAGCTCTGGTAATTGCTTTTGTAGGTTCCATTTATAGATCAGACTTCTATGACTAAATTTAATTACTTACAGCTGAATCCAGTCGAAGTAATAAGTTCAGAATAACCTCTGTCATGCTGCCCTGGAAGCAGCGTGTTCCCAGAAAAAAAGCACTTCCTAATTGTTTCATTTTTCAAGAGAAGAGTTTAACTTTCACCTATTTGTTGTCCAGTTAAATGAAGGATGGAGTTTTGCTGGACTCTCCCACTCAAAGCTGTGGGCTGTGATGAGGTTCCTGTCTGCTGCCTAACAGCCCTTGGAGCATTTCCTCACACATGGGTCTTGCATTCCGTGCAAAGAAAGGAGGTGTTCTGCTCTGCAGGTCTCTGCAGCTGCAGCACAGAGAGAAGCCACTTGGCCAGGATCCCCTGGAACCAGTTGTCTGCAAGGCCCAGCACTGCTGTCCAGTGAGCACATCGTGGGACACATCCTGTGCTTGCACTGCCTGGGCTCCCTGAGTCCCCAGTCCTGAGTTCCACGTGCCTGAGGTGACAGATGTTTCCAGCTGCTGAGGCTGAGTCTTGATACACCTCAGTTTGAGGCAGCTCCTGTCTTGGAGAAACTCTTGCTTCTAGTCCATAGAGTTCCCAGGCATTATTGGTGCCTCCTTTGCCTCCAGGAGCTGAGAAAGTGTACAGGTGTGGGCAGCTGTGCCACAGAGGAAACATAGAGCATCATAGCTTCAAAAGGAGTTAAAAATACATGGCTGGAATAAAGGAGTGCATGTTCCCATTGCCAGCTTGTATTGAGTCACAAATAGGTGGA
>NW_008664123.1:47376-62740 GCF_000695815.1 Acanthisitta chloris | reverse complement strand
TGCTCCTCCCCTGGGATCCAGGCTGGCTGTG
Source organism: Acanthisitta chloris (assembly GCF_000695815.1). NCBI lineage: Eukaryota > Metazoa > Chordata > Aves > Passeriformes > Acanthisittidae > Acanthisitta > Acanthisitta chloris. Next base: position 62,709 of record NW_008664123.1, on the reverse strand, counting down.
CCCAGAATCACCTGCAGGTCTCCAGGGACCTTCTGCCAGACCCAGTCTGGTGGTTGTGATCTTGCACACTGATGTCCTCCTTGACCTGTGGCACCCTGATTGGAAGGACATTGGGACATGTGTGATGAGAAGGAATAGATGCCTTGAAAAATTGCCATATAATGAGAGAAAAGCTTGCAGTTATTTACTGAAGTGTTTAACAAAGACCTAAAGGATGGTGTTCTTGTTTTTCACTTTATTATGCAAGAATTAAACAAAAGACTGCTGAACTGATCTGCAGAAAATGCTGCTGCAAGGACAGCGCAGGGACACAGTGACTCTGGTGCAGTTGTGGCAGTTGTACCTTTCCTTGTCTCTGTTTCTGTCCTGCTGGACACACTGACACAGACCTGTGTTTTCTGATGTTCATATGATGTTAGCATGATTGATCTGATCGTAGCATGATTGATCTGTGGCTGTCTTTTTTTCTGTTACATATGCACGAGGGCACACACGTGCACACTTAAATGAATTGGATTACTCCATTCCTTGTCTTTTGCCTTTGTCTGGCACATTGTCATTTGAGTGACCAGTTCTTTTCTGACTCTTAATTCTCATTTTCCATTTCTTTTTGAAACATTTCTCCTCTGTTTAGCACCCGGGCATTGTGTGGAAAGTAAAGGAGCTCCTCCTAAAAGACAGTGCAGGGTCAGTGATGAGCAGTTTGCAGAGCCAACCCAGAGGTCTCATGGGGAAAAGTTTGTTGTGTCTTACAAATGAATGGACATAACTAATACCTCAGGAAATTTACTACAGATCTCTAGACTTTTTCATTTAAATGACAGAGATTTTTAAGAGAAACAATAGAAAACATTTTTTTGTCACGAAAGGCAAAAGAATACGTGCAGGTGTAGTCGTATTATGTTCGATTCTTTTCCCTCAAATAGTCTGATATGTTACAGAACTCCTGTCAGCATAGGCAAAGAGGGGAATTCCTTGGTGAGTCCTTGCCTTTTCCACAGGGACAGCTACAGGCACGCAGCTCTGCCTGTGAATGCTGCTCTTTCTTCCCTGGGAGATGCTCAGGGGAATAGCTCAGCTGAGGAGGATTCCTCTGTCATTTAGAGGATGAACTAGGAGGTAATTACTCATGCCACCAGGTCAGTCGGTATTGATGGGGGCTGCTTCAGGATGTTAATATGTGGGTAAGCCTTTGGTGGTGGAGAATTGACTTCAATCCTGCAGGCTTTGTTGTGTGTGAGGCGCCTGTGTGTTCGTATTATCTAAAGCAGATTTCTAGGAAAGCAGATTTCCAGGACAGATTGAGCTGTGCTCTTTGATCCCATCACGGGTGGTTGGGTGTGACGACTGTGGAATTTCCCTTGGAAATACAGGGATTGGTACCTGCTGCCATGCAGTTATTGATCAAACAGGCTGGGTATGGATTGCTGCACATGTATCTGCCCAGCAGTGAATGCTAAAAATGGGAAAAATACAAATGTAAACCAGCGAAATCAGCTGTTAGATCTGAGTGCACAGAACTCCCGGGCAAGTTCCAGATGATGGCTGGACAAAGGCTGCTCAGTCTGCATCGTGATAGAGTTAATATTTCCGTGGGGTCTTTGTCCTCATTCACACTTCCTTCTCGATTTGTCTATCACCTGTTTTGTCACATACAGTTGGTGCTGAGTCCTGCTGTGCTGGGCACTGCCCGCTCTGCTGAGTGGGTGGTGTTGGAGTGCCATGGAGCTGTGGCTGTGGCTTCGAGGTACTGTGGCCAGGAGCAGTTGTTCTGTTACTGGGCATTGTGGAGGCTGTGGAGAACAGGAGTCGATGGAGTGTTCTCCTTGCCAGTGCTGCAGGTGCTGTGCCTCAGAGTGGGGAAGCTGCTGTGGAATTCTGATCCAAGTGTGCCCTGGCAGCTGTGCCCATGGGGCTCAGCATGGGCTGCAGCAGGTTGGTGGGCAGTGCCCTCCCCAGGACTGCAGCAGTGCTGTGCAGGGTTTGTCTGCAGGAGGTACTTCACAGCAGAAGGATGGAGCTGACTCCTTTGGCTTCATTTCTTTGCCCTGTGCTGTGGCTGATGTGCCTGTCAGGGTTCCCATATACTAGGGTGAGCCTCTGGATCCGAGCTGGACAGGCCTGGGTGAGAGGGTGGCAGATGCCAGCCCAAAGCCAAGCCAGGGCAGGTGAGTTCTCTGCTCTCTTGTGCTGAGGAGCAGCACTGGGACAAGGTGGTGTTGGGTCAGGTTCAGACCTGTGGGGCCTCACGCATGGGGCACGACTGAGGGGTCTACATGTTTTTGTCTGAGCTTAGTGTTTGGAAGGGTGAGCAGGTTGAGTTTTTGTCACCTCTTCCTTCTGGACTCTGCTCATTAGCCTGTTCAGATCCATTCAAGTGTCTTGAAGCGTGCTGGACCATCATTAGCTGTGAGTGAACAGCTGATGACCCAGTACTGACACAGGGATAAATTATTCAGTGTGTCTTATTTGGGAATTCAAAGGCTTCGTGATGAAACCTACAAAACTGTATTATGTCTCTGACATTCTGAGATTTCATCACTGTGTCTTCAATTATTCACTAAGCCTGCTTGTTCCCCTCCTGGCACCCTGACAGGGCTGGAGACTGGTGGCAAGCAGCAGGAGGGTTTTTCTACTCTTTGTTCTGCTCGCTCTTGGTACCTCGTGCAGATTTTGCTGGTGCTTACTGCATTAAACCTCTCGCCCAAGGCTGTTCAAATTTGTGTAGCTCACTGACAAGGAAGAGGCCACAGCCATCCCTATTGCTGGGGATTTCTCAGCAAACTGTAATTATTATGAACTTTCTCCTTCCCTAGGGACACATTTTAGTTTTCACCGTGGCTGTGCTTGTCCTGCACAAAGCTGCAGCAGCACAGCAGTGACCTGGTTATCAAACATCCCCTTGGGAATGCCAAAGGAGAGGCCAGTGGAAGTTGCAAGAAGCAGTTAAGGAAGGGTTTGTCCTGGGAAGCACAGCTGAGGAGGTCTGTGCTGCTGGCATGTGCCTTGTGCTGGAGGTTCTGGCTGTGCTGAGGAGTTCTGGCTGGAGCAGAGCTGGAGGTGCAGCAGCTGTTACCATGGGGTGTTGCACTGTGGGATGCTGAATGGATCCCCAGTACTGAAAGCCTCTGTCGGTTTTGTTTGTTAGTCAGGAGCAAATGAACCCTCCAGATGATTCTGCTGTTGAGCAGCTCCAGTAAACTGGGACATATGGTCCTCAGGCCAGGCTGTGATGCCGGGGCAAGGCAGCACTCAACTTTCTCCTCCAGCATTCCCAAACTGTGCCTCTGGGATGTGGGGCCTCTCTTGGCTGATTTTCTGCCACCTGGCACCTGTCTGCATCAGAGTCCAGATGTACTGAGTTCCTGGAAGGAACTGTGACACATCCAGTTTGGTTTTGGTGTCTCTGTAGCTGTATTTCCATGGTTTGCAGTTTCTCTGCAGCCCTGGTAACGCTCTTAGGAGTCTAGACTTGAGCTCTGCAGGCAGACAAACTCAGTGCTGAGAGAGGCCCTTCTGCTGCATGTGTCCCAACAGAGCAGTGCTCAGGTATCTGCTGTGTTCCAGTGCGTGGAAGTTTTAGTCTGTGGTAGATCATTTTGAAAAAGAGAACCAAAATTAATACTATGAACTCATTGCCTGACGAAGGAGAAATTTTCCTGTGGAAGTACAGAGAAATGTCTTCATTTCTCCTGGGGTTCCTGGGGATGGAAAGTCTGAATCAGGGCTGGAGTCTCCATACCAAGGCATGCCAAATACCTCAGAACTTAGAATATTTTCTTCCAAGTCAGGACTTTACACAAGTAGTGGAGTTCATAGGATATGTGAGAAAGACCAGAACTTGTCTACACAGACAAAGCTTTTGCTTTCTTCGTCATCACTTGGATAATTCCAGCCAAATAAAGAATGGAGAGAACGTATGTGGGGGAAACAGAGCCTGCCCTTCACTGGCTTGCCCTGGGCAAAAAACCTGGGCATGGTTGTCATTAGAAAGCATGCAGCCTCTTAAATTCAGGTATGTTCTGTAATAAAATGCTCTCTCCTGCCCACTCCAGTTATTTGAATTAAGTACAGTTGTAACTTGAAGGTACAAGATGTTAGAATAAGGATTTCCAGGTGATGCTGCCTAGGACAGGTTTCTGTCCATGGAAGAGATGCAGAGAGTACTACAGAGTAAGGGGGAGCTGCTCGTGTCCTCCACAGAGGAAGCCTTGCTCCTACATTCTGGTTTCTTTTTGCTGGTGCTTTTGGGTTTACAATAGATACACATTCAATAAATGGGGCTAATGAGGAATTTGGCACTTCTGTGACACTGAAACAAATCCAGTGAGTTCAACAGCAGAGTTGGAAATGCAGCCAGTACTCCCACTGTTCTCTTGGCCTGTAGGAATGGAAGCTGCTAACTAGTGTTTGGAATCTCAGGTGCCATTTGCTGTGTGATGAATAAAGGAAGGTAGAGGATGTTGTTTTCTGGTAGTCTGGTGCAGGCAGTGTGATGTTCTGTGTTCCTGGAGCACAGCAGGGCAAGGGTGACCGTCCTGCCTTGGGGTTGCAAAGCTGAGAAGAACTGGGAGCTCCTCTACTGCTGTTTTGTCCCTTCTCCAAAGGCACAAATGGGTCAGTCAGGTGGGTTGTTCAGCTCGTGGCTGGTGCAAGCAGCAGTATGAAACCCCCAGGGATCGTGGTGAAAAACAGCTTATCGTGCTGGTTCCCTCTGTCTCAGATCAGTGCTGATGTGTAGGAGGAGGAAGAGTCCCCAGTCCTTAGCTATTTTGCCCTCAGTATGGCTCCTCTGTATGAAGGATTTTACAGTGTATTAGAGCATGAAAATTGCTATTTTTGGACCTGGCTGTTGCAGGCCCACTGAAGAATGACACCTATTCTGGAGCCTGTCCAAATACTGTTCTAACAACAAAACAGAGAAGTGGTAGGGCAACTAAAATAAAGCAGATGTTTAGCAGGGAACTAATTTACAATTGGCCAGTTTGATGGTACCTCTTGACCCTTTCAGGGCTGTTCAATAAAACCAGCAGTTTCCATAGCAACTATTAAATTACTTGGTGCTTCAGAGATCTGTGATAAAGGAGGCGAGTCATTGTAAGGAAACATGGTGTTGATGTTTCTCCCCTTTGCATTACAAGAGTAATGATCTGGCAGAACTTGCTAAATGGGACGCCCAAGCTGGAGAATTTTTCCCACGTTCACCTTGGCCAAAGAGAATTTTATGTTTAGTACTTTAGCAAATTTGATTTTTCCCCCTTTTCTCGTTGCTGGCTTTGTCCTTGGTGAGCAGTGCTGGCTGGGCACTGGCAGGGGGACAGAGGGAGACATGAGCCAAGGGGCAGGAGCTCCTGTCCACAGTAGGGATGTGCTGGGCTTCTCTGTCATGGTCCCTCCTGAGCACCAAGTGCCTCTCCAGGGGTATGGGCTGGTGCCCTGCCACAGGAACACTGCACCTACCCACCTGTGAACACATCACAGTGCTGCTATCCTGTGTCCTAACCACTGTGTGGTTCATATTACCTTTGTCTTCTGCTTTCACAGCTCCTGGAGAGCTCCTCAGGTTTTTCTCTTCTTCACTGGTTAGATAGGGATGTAGCTCAGGATGAGGGTTCAGGACAGACCCATGGAGATGTGTGCTACAAAAGTGGCTTTGGGGCTTGTTTTCCACAAAGCCCAGTGTAATTCTGGAGGCTCTCAGGGTATGTCCCAGCACTTTGAGCTCCTGGGGGGTGTTCCATTTCTGTAAGTGTTGGGTTGGATGCAGAACTGTTGCTCAGTGGAGTCTGTCTGCTGTGCTGGGAAAACTGCCTGTGTCAAAATGCTGCAGTGCACTTGTGACACACAGATCGCTGCTTGCATCTGATGCTAATCAAAGTTTATCTGACTTTTCAGCAGCTACAGAGCTTTTAGTCACTTGAGTAGAGTACCTTGGTAAGGTAATATGTTGTCCAAACCAGTCCTGCTCTGGTCCAAGCTTCCCTGAGAAGCCATCTACTAGTGTGAGCTAACACATTTAGTTTAAGTGTTATATAGTTACGTGTCTATTACATCTCTAATAGTACCTTATGAAGATTGGTGTCGCTTCTGAGCAGGGTGAGGTGGCTTATCTTTTCTTCTGCAGTTTCTAAAAGAAGTTGTTTAGCCAGAAATTGTGGCAATCTCTGTCCCTGTGGACTTGCAGTGGAATCACAGCAGATGCTGCACTGCTGTGCCTGTTAGGCCTTAGACACTTAGGCCTCAGAGGCTGGTTCTGCTTTCCATGTGCTGTACTTGGGCACCGACAGGTTGTTACTCCTCTAGAGCATTTCCTCCAGTCGTGGCTGGTTCTTGCTGTTAAATGAAGCTTAAGAGTTGTTGCTGATAAAGACAGAAAGATTGCTGGCACGTGCTGCTGGGGAAGGAGAGGGATGTCCTCTGAAGAGGGAATCCAGGATGTAGCTGCTGTTCCTAGAGTGAGCCTGAAGTAGGTGAGAATGGAGCAACCAAGGGTAAGCTCTGTGGGAAGCTGGGCTGTTAACTTCAGCTAAGTACACAAAGATTTGACTCTTCATTTGCTGATTAAATTCATTTATTTCAGGTGGGCAAGTGATCTGTGCACAGAATCCCACTGGCAGGTAGTGGAAGCACAGTTAATAAGAATAATTAAATGTTCTTTGGATGAAACAAGACATGTTTTACACAAACACACACCTCTCCTGGTTTTCTCTAAAGGCTCAATGAGGCTTAGAGGAAATTTCCATTGCCAAGTAGTGTAGTTCATGTAAGAGGCACCTTGGAAACAGGTAGAAGGTAAAGAAGTAATGCTGTAGAGAAAACAGCTCTGTTGTGCTGATTCTCCAGGGCAGGATCACAGCTGTGGTTCAGGTGCCAGCCAGGTGTAGGACTGTGAAAGAAAACTGTTACCTGGGGTGCAACCTCAACTTTGGGAAAGCAAGAGTTGAGCTGGTGTGGCCAGCAGCAGTATTTATGCATGTGCCGCATGTGTTCTGAATTAAAGCGCATTCTTCCCTCTCCTCACATTCCTGAAATCCCACAGCAGAGATTTGTCCGTATTTTTCTCTGAAATTTGGCTGTAAAGCAGTTACAAGGGGAGTGGACAGATTCAACCTGGTGCTTGGCCCCGAGAAGCTGTGGCAGCTGTTCCCACATTGCCTCCCTTCTGTTGGTCCCTGCGTGGCCCTGCTCGGCCGCGGGCCCAGCTGGCGTGGGTGGCCGTGGGGGGCAGCGGGTCTGGCTGCCCGAGAGGTGTTCTGCAGGCTCAGAACAGCCTGATTAAATGCATCATAGATTACTCCTGCTATTTTTGGCATGGCCTCCTGATCTGGCAAACCAAGGGAGCATTATGGAAGAAGCGTTTGCTGTGTTTGCCTTTCCTGCCCCGATGGCCTGTCCAGGGTCCGAAACCCACAGCGGCACGAAGGTGGTTTGAATTTCCTCCCCTGTGTTCAATGGGGTCTTTTGTCTGAGACCAAGGTGGGTTTTTTTCCAAGTTTTCCATGTTTGTTTGTCAGTAATTTTCTTCTCCAAGTTCTTCTGATGCTGTTCCAGTTTTGTTCCTCTGTCTCCGTTATCCAGTGACGTTGTGCCGTGCCCCTGAGTCTCTGGTGTAGGTTTGGTGGCAGAGGGTCCAGGTGACCCTGCAGAGTGCTGTGGCAGTGTGACACAGGTGCTCCCAGGCAGTGGGGAGAGGTCCTGAAGTTGGCATAGTCTCTGTCACCACATTCCTTGTGGGCAGGATCTTGGCTGGAGCACACAGAGAGAGGATCAGCCGTGCACATGTTTTCTGCTGCACATACGACCCTTGCAAGGGTCACTCTGCTTCAGAGAGAGCTGGGGCTCCTGCTGGGCAGCAGGGTGACAGTGCATTCTCAGCAGCTCCCCATGTGCCAGTTAATCCTCCAGTTCTGCCTGGTTTAAAAGAGTGATAAAATACATCATCCTGCCCAGTAAAGAGTGTAGTAAGGGCTACTGTTAGGAAAATGCTGGTACTGTGATACTAAATCATATTACAGAAACATGAGCTCATGCTGCAAGCTGACAAGAGCCTGTGGTAAGACTGGACTGAGCTCCTGTGGCTGCTGCTTCCCTCTGACTCTTGCAAGGGTTGTGTATGAGGCAAACGAGGGATCAGAATGATTTATTGCCATGGGTTCTACTGGGGAAAGTAGAATGAACCCAACCTATGAGCATGGGTACCACAGTTGCTAGTACTGCAGGAGGGTTTGCCTAGATACTGGGTCCAAAACATTAAAGTATGTTGCAGTAAGAACAGCACTGAGTTGTCTTGGTTTTCCTTTACTGGGCTTGGCTTGATCTACCAAAATCTTGGGGAGCTTAGAGGTCCCATTTGTATTCTTACATGCTCTTTCTTTGTGCTGTATTTTTATCTTCACTGCATGTTTTGTATTAATTATAGACCAATTACCATTGCCTAAACCAGTTCTTGCATATTGATATTAGAAGAGGTAATAAAAATTTCAGGACCCCTCTTGATATTGGCCATTCAGTGATGGCATTTACATTCTACTCCTGTTTCAGATTGCACGGGAAAATCTAATATTCAGGGTCTAGACAGTTATCTAGATGGGATCTCAGATGATGAGGATCAAAAATCTAATAAACATGTTTGTGTTTGTGTTGCCTGGACACTGCAGCTGTCAGTCCAGTGGCAACTCCTAGAAGGACAGATAGAAATTCTCCTCTTGCATTAAATGGGCTATAATAAACACAGATGGAAAATACTGGTGTGTACAGAAACTACACGGGTCAGTAAATCGAGCAGAACAAATAGGGCTCGTGCTCAGAATTTCAGAGAGGGCTGTGCCTGGTTAGACAGACACTGACCCTGCTCAGCCCAGGCACCATCCCCCTCACCCCAGAGCTGCCCTGGCTGAGGGGAGGGTTGTTTCTCTCTCTTCATACAAGTTTTATAAAATTGAGGGCAGAGAAAAGCACTAAAAAATATATATACCAGCCGTGAAAACATGGAACATTCTGGAAAGCATGGGGCAAAAAGGCAAGTCTGCAAAAATGGGGAGCAACAGCTGAATGAGATGGGAAGAGCTGTTACCCTTTGGATGGGTTCTGTCCTGGGCTGGTGGAGTGAGCAGCCTCTGTGACAGGGACAATGTTCTGCATGGCTCAGAAGTCTCCAGTGCCAAATGTATTTCACCAGTTAATTAATTAGAATAGCTTACTTTTGTTTCCAGACTATCAAGAGTGCTGTCAAAGGTATTACTGATAAAAAGCACTAATTACTCCTTCTCCTCTCTCCTTCCCATGGCTGCATGGAGTTGATAGCCTGGTGGAAGTGTGGCTGGCTGTGCTGAGCCCTCACTGGGCTCTGATTCCCAGAGGTGTGCTGGAATACTCACTAACAGCCTCTCCAACATGCAACTAGGGGCTTGAGACTGGCTGCTTGGTAGAGCTGCTTTGTACTGTTTAATCTTCTTCCCTTCCCAAAAGGCTCCTGCTGGCAGAGCTGTTCCTTGCTCTCCCAGTCCATCCGCAGGCTGGAGCTCAAGCTGGGGGGGTGAGTGCAGGTGCTGGGAACCCCTGGCACACTGTGAATCTGGAGATGGGAACAGCAGAGCTGTGTCCATCCTGCTAACACAAGGACAGGAGAAAAGAGTTCCCATTGAGGGAGATGATGCATCTAGTGCCAAATCTCAGCTGAGAGTGAGGCTTTCTTCTTGCACGGTGCCTTGTTCCTGGAAAGTGTGATGCAGAGATTGAAGAAATGAAAGGGATGATTCCAGCTGTGTGTGTTACACTGAGGGTGCAGAGAGCCAGGGTTGGAAAACACCTGCTGTTCCTGTCTTGTCTTTAGCAAAACATTGACCTCGCCTTGCTTTAATCTTCTTAAAAGGAATTGATAGGTTTTTCTTACCTGGGATCACCGGAAAATGAATGTGCCTGTTCCTGTAGAGTGAACGCTGTAGCATCTTCACATAATGTGATTTAAAATGTAAAGCTGGCTCAGCGTGGGAAGGCTCTGTCTGTGTCGGCACCGGGAGCTGCTCCTTGGCTCACTCTTTCAGCTGCAGCTGCTGGCTCCCTGCCTTCCCTCTTCCTCTGCTCTTCCAAAGGCTGATTCTCACCGTTTCCTCTTTGCAGATTTTTTCCCCTCGATACAGTGTCTTCGTTCCAGTCCTAAACTAACTTGTGAATGCCTCTTGGGGAGGAAATAGGTGATGTGAGTGCTTTTGATTCATTTTGTTAATGGCCCCCAGAGAACACAATGTGCAGAGAGCATTCTGGAAGCTGGAGGAGAAAGGAAGGAAGGAAGGAAGGAGCTTTTTTTTTTTTGTCAGGAGAAAAATAGGCCAAAATCATCCTTTCAGTTATGATTAATAGGTTTTTCTTTTGGGTTCTGAATGTTGTGTTTGTATTCAAATCAGGTGGTTTCCAGGGGGGACTTCCAGGAATAGATTTGGGTTGTGGATAAACCTCTTTCCGTAAAGGCCCTTCAGGAAGGAACTGAACTGCTTGTCTGTGGGTCTCTGTCTTGTCTCCTGTCACCTGCAGCCTGTGTGTCTCTGTGTGGGGTTCAGGGGATGGGGACTCTCCTTTCTCAGCAGTTTAGATGCCCAGTGAAGGTGCTGAAGGTGCCCACACACCACGTGGAACTCGGTGCTGGCTGCCTCGTGTCTGTGCTCTCCTCCTGGAGAGCTGAATCAGGCAGGCACAGCTGTGCTGGTCCAGCCTTGTGGACTGGAAAGGTCCCTGTCAGCTGTGTCAAACTCTCTCTGTCATCAGGCAGTAAAGAAAGTAATGAAATGATCATTCTTCCCAAAAAAAAATAGGACTTTAAAATGTACAGCGTGATGTAGGTGACAGCTCACTCATGGCTGGGAGTGCTCGTGCTCGATGCACATTGTAGTTTTGTATTTTCTTTGATTTAAGGGCTTCATGCTCATAATCTGATTAACATTGAATTGAGTTTCCAGTACAGTGGCTTGTTTGGTTCAATAAGAACACACTTATACTAAAGGTTAATGAAAAGAATTTTGCTTTCATCGAATTCATTAAAAGGGCTTCTACAAGCAAGAGTTACTAATGGAAAAGAAATTAAATATTCATGTCTCTAAATTTCTCACATCACTTCTGATTTTCCTTAATTCTCTGCCTTCCTGGATTGGATTCCAAAAGTGCTGAAAGTTCTAATGAAATACCTGTTTGGAAATGAATGAGATTTGAACTGTTGAAGTAAAAATGCTCCTGCAGATGTATACTTATTGTGCCTGGAGGGCAAGTCTCTGAGCTGCTAGGGATGGAGAGAAAGAGGTCTTAGCCATGAGAAGGATGCTGGGAGCAAGTCTCAAGGAACAGTATTGATTCTTAGAACACTTCTAAAGAAATGCAAATAATGTTTTACCTTCTTTCTTTGTGCTATTGACATAGGTTTGAATGAGCCCAGAAAGTTTGCCCATTACCTGGGCATGAAGATAAAACCTGAGTAATAGGCATCAAAGGCTCTGAAAGGTTCAAGACCATTTTATAACACAGTGTGCAGATGTGTGTGCTACAAATACCTGAGCACTTTGAGCAAATACTGGATTATGTTTTCTGTGTTTTCTTTCCCAGTACCTCCCAGGATACCCTTTGGGCCAGGGCTTTGCCCTGCTCTGTGTGTGAGCAGAGCTTGGGTCTGAAGTTCCTGTGTGAGCCCAGACCAGAAAGGGAAGTGTTGAGATTGAACACTACTATGAATAGTTACAAATAGGTGTTTGACCAAGTCCAGGGGGAAAGCTTTGCATGACTAGTAGTTACAGCCCTGATCTGCAGATCAGTTCAGAGTCTGAGAATGTCATCCCAATGATGGGGTATGTGCTGGGTGGCACTCACAAACCAGAATCTGGTGTTGGGTGGTTTTGACTGTACCCACCATGACCAGAGGAGCCAGTGTGATGGTGTGGCCTGGCAGCCACCAGCGCACGGTGAGGGCAGAGGTGTTGTTTGTGGCTGTTGGTGGCAGTTGAGTGACCTGTTCCTTCTGCTCCTGCAGGCATACTTCCGACAGGGGGTGGCCCTGCAGTACCTGGGACGCCATGCGGACGCTCTGGCCGCGTTTGCGTCGGGGCTGGCGCAGGATCCCAAGAGCCTTCAGCTGCTGGTCGGCATGGTCGAGGCTGCCATGAAGTCTCCCATGCGAGGTAAGCACAGGGGGTTGTTTCTCAGGGATGGTCTCCTGCTCCTGAGGGACCCAGAGTTGGGAGTTTCAGTCCACGGGTGACTCTGCCAGCATCTGAGGAGGGGAGAACCTGGAGGCCTGAGGGGAAAGATTTCAAGATTTGGCTTCTCTGCTGAGTCAGGAAGATGCTGAGAATGGAGCCTGAAGCTGCAGGAAGAAGAAAAGCTACCCTTCTAAATGAGTGGGATAGCAAGATGGTGATAGCCAGCTCTAAGGGCACTGGAGATAAGTTGCACTGGCTTTGTACAGCAATTCCCATGGAGTCCTTGCTCCCTTGTCCTTTCTCCAGTGTCAGAGCAGGCAGAGGCATGTGCTGCTGTGGCCCTGATGGTGGTGTTACTGGAACAACTTCCCACAACATTCTGGTGCTTGACTGTTGGGTTGCCAGGGCATCTGAAATGCTCCAGGCCAGTGTTTTCCCAGAAGAGCACATCAGCAGCTTTTCTGTGGTTCTAATGCCTCTCAAAACACAACGTTCCAGAAGGGAGAAAGGCTGCTCTGCTAATGCACTTCTGTTCAAGCAGTGTTTGAAATCACAGGGACCTTGAAGCCATATGAGCTGTGCCATGTTTTGCCTCTCTTTCATTATGGCCCCATTTCCAGGATTTTTCTCTGTAGAGGAAGGAGGTTGCCTCCTCTTTGCTCTGCTTCTCTTGCAGGCTTTGTGTTGCAGCATCCTAATGCTGTTATCCAGGGGGAAACATGGCAGTTCTCATCCTCAGCAGATGCTGCTGAAGGCCCCAGGGCTTAGGAGCCAAGAAGCACTGAAATGAAAAAATATCCCTGTTGGTGTTTCCTTTTTTACAGTGTTTTTCTCCATCCTCCAAAATTAATTCATCTGGAAATTTCTGTCCTATATAGCAGCTATCTGCTGAGGGTAATTGCATTTGCTACCCAAAGGTACTGTGGCTGCTGCCTAGACTGCAGGTGATGTGTATTCTGTGTGAGCATCCCCAGGTTTGGCAGGAAGCTCTCTGGCCTGTTGCCTCAGCTGTATATCAGCTGTGCTCCCTGTCGCAGTTAGACCAGTGGAAGCACCTGGACAGGTCCAGTGCTGTCATTCCTCAGGAGCACTGTCTCCTGCAGAAGAAGGAGCAGCTTCTTTCTGCAGTTTTGGTCTCCTCACTTGGCACACATCATGTGTTTGGGTGTCTGGACAGGCACAGACTTTGCAGATGTTCAGCTGAAAGTTTGTGCTGAAGGAGCAGAAACTGCAATGCTCTTAGGCACTGATGGTGGCTCATTTCCAGTTTCCTACAAAATTCCACAGGTATTTTCTGTATTCCTTCTGCCATTAGGCTTCAGAGCTCAGTGTGAGACTGCTCTGCATGCTTGTGCTGCCTTCCTGAAGTGCTTTCTGCGAGGCAAACAGCAGCTTGCTAGGTGGATTGTCTTGATGTGCCACATCTCAGATGGTGCATTTAAGCCCTGAGCTCCTGTAGCAGATTTTGAGCTTGCTAGGTGGATTGTCTTGATGTGGCACATCTCAGATGGTGCATTGAAGCCTCGAGCTCCTGTAGCGGATTTTAGTTGTGTTTGGGCAGCCTGGCCCTTAACTGGTGTGTCATTTGGTTACAAAAACATCAAGATGAGCTGTGGGGGATTCGTGATGCAAATAGCTTGGTTTGTCAAGTAACTCTGCCTTTGTTTTTGTGCTTCAGAGTCCCTGGAGCCCACCTACCAACAACTGCAGAAGATGAAGTTGGACAAGAGCCCCTTCGTTGTGGTGTCTGTGATTGGCCAGGAGCTCCTGACTGCAGGCCACCACGGGGCCTCTGTGGTGGTGCTAGAGGCTGCCCTGAAGATTGGCACTTGCAGCCTGAAGCTGCGGGGCTCAGTGTTCTCTGCGCTGAGCAGTGCGTACTGGTCCCTTGGGAACACAGAGAAGAGCACTGGATACATGCAGCAGGACTTGGACGTGGCCAAGAGCTTAGGTAAGAGTTCTCCTTTCACTGCTTGTGTGCTGGGTTGGGACAGGTGGAACAAATGACAGAGTGAGTTAATGGTCAGCATCTCTCAAATGCTCAGGTTCCTGTGGGTATTCACAGGCTGCTAAATCCAGTCTGAAGCTCTGAAATGTGCAGCCTGCAGCTTTGTGCAGCCCTGTTTGCCTGTGTGTGTGAAGGGGCAGATGGTCAACAAATGTGCTAAGGTTTTGCAGGGTCTTCTGATTACCTGGTGTCATGTACGTGGGAACTGCTGTGTAGACTTGGACTCAAAACCTTACATGAGTCTTAAATGAAGCCATGTGTTTTCCAAGAATTTGATGGACAAAGGTACTCAGTCTGAAATTCTGGGGCAGTTACCAGGGAAGGGACATATCAGGAGTGAGACAAATGAACGAATCCCTCTTGAGTACAGTAGATTCTGCACAGGACTGAGGGCATTCAGCTTCTCAGGGTGCTGTAGGAGAGAAGACAGGGGTGAGGTGAAGGCCTGGCTGTCCAGATCTGGAGAGACTGAAGAAGGTGCCTGAAGGCTCTACCCAGGAGCACTCACTGAGCCTAGGGACTGCTCTCTTGAGGATCTATGTACATCTGAGCTGAGCTGTGCTGCAGAATTGCTTTCTGGAGAAAGCTGCCATGCTCTGTGTGTCCTCTTGCCATGGGCAATTCTGGAGAAAGCTGCCATGCTCTGTGTCCCGTCTTGCCATGGGCCATTGACTGACCTTCACCATGTCAAGCAAGGAATAGACAGGGAAGAATGAGAAATTGCAGTGTTAAGCCAAAGAAGAAAGGAAAACAATAAGGTCAGTGGCTACTGTAGAAGTTTCTGAAGGCCTGCAAAGAGGGGAGTTCAGCTTTGCATTGAACACAAGGATGAGTTTGTTCTGATGCTGATCCTCACACCGGATCATCACTTGTACAGTGTTCCAGTCTTCCCACTGGATGCTTCCAGCAGGGCCTGCACTGGCTAACCTTTGTTTTAAGAAGAAAGGAAAACAATAAGGTCAGTGGCTACTGTAGAAGTTTCTGAAGGCCTGCAAAGAGGGGAGTTCAGCTTTGCATTGAACACAAGGATGAGTTTGTTCTGATGCTGATCCTCACACCGGATCATCACTTGTACAGTGTTCCAGTCTTCCCACTGGATGCTTCCAGCAGGGCCTGCACTGGCTAACCTTTGTTTTCATGTGACAC
>NW_008664123.1:33578-47357 GCF_000695815.1 Acanthisitta chloris | reverse complement strand
GCCGAGCTCATGGAAATCTGGGCTCTGCATTCTTCTCTAAAGGAAGTTACCGGGAGGCCCTCACTAACCACAGACACCAGCTAGTGCTCGCCATGAAGCTCAAGGACAGAGAGGTAGGAAACTTATTAAACAGTCTGAGCTGGGAGTCAGCACTGCATGGGGTTCCATGTCCATATGATCATGTCAAAAAGCCTTGTCTGTCTGCCCTGTTTTACTCCCAAGAATTTGGAAGCTGTGTGATTTCTCCTCCCAGGCATCCACTTGCCTTTGGTTAAGGCAAGTCTTTGTACCAGTAGATATGAGTGCAGGGGGCAGGATGTTTGGTTTATCCCTTTGTCTCTCCATCTCCAGTCTCCCTGGGGCTCTGAGCAGGTCCTTTCACCTCCCTCTTCCCTCCTGTCCATGTTCCTGCAGTGCAGAGGCTCTGGGCTCCAGGGGTGGAAGCTGCTGCTGGGTTGGAGCTGTGCCCTGGCTGCCCTCAGCTTGTGGTCCCTGGTGATACAGGTGCTGCAGGTCCAGACCCTGTTGTGCTGCATTCTGAGTTGTGCCTTTTGCAGGCAGTTACTGAGTGAGATCCCTGTCCCCAGTTGTTTGCATAAAATACACTTCGTTTAAACAGCAGTGAAAAGCAAAAGAATCTGTGCAAACCTGAAAACAACTCGTGTGAAGTGTAGGGGTTGCTTGGACTGGATCTGCTTTGCCTTGCCCATTTGCCCTTCAGCACCTCAGGCATCGTGCTGGGCTCCCTGCCAGCTCAGGGAAATGGGCTGTATGGGCTGAGGAGGCTGTCCCAAGGGGTTTCTGCCCAAAGTTCACTGTGAGGACAGAATCACATCTCCGTGCACGTCACAGATACTCAAGCTATTCCTCATCCTCCAGGGACTTCCTCTGCTGCGAGTTGGAAAACAGGCCTGGGGTCACACAGCAGGCACAGGGAGGGGCTGGAGGCAGCAGGGCAGGTGAGAATCCGTGTAAGCACAAGTAGTTTTGGGGGAGATCAGTTCCCTGCTGCTAAGTCTTTTTTTCCCAGAAAGATCTACTTGAATTTGCCGAGTGCTTTACTGAAGTATGATATGAAAAGTTAAACATCAAGTAAGCCTGGGAGAAATGCATCTCTCAGTAGGCTGTTGAAGGACTGTGGCTGGCAGAGGGACCTGCTAGACATTTCCATGATTGTTTTACCAGCTGGAAAACCTCCTGAATCACTCCTGATTTCCTTGTTTCTGTTCCTGCAGAGCAAGAGAGCTGTTACTCCACATTGTTTTTACAGTTCTCTTGATCAGGGGTCCCTGATGCTGCTGACAGTGTTACCTCTGTGGCTGCTGCTGTCCATGGGCTTTCTGCTGCAGCAGATCCCTCACTGCAGGCAGGGGCAGGAGGCAGAGCAGGAGAGTTGCTGTGCTGGTGTGAGCACAGCAGCCCCAGAGCCCACGTGGGGCTGGAACCTTTCACTAAGTCCAGGCCACTGGGCTAGGCAGATCCCATTGGTCCATCTCGGGGGAGTCAGGGAATGAGAGCCAGTCGCGATAGTTCTTAGTTCATGACACATCTGGGCACGTAATTAGCAGTTATTGACAACAAATGAGCACTTGGTTTAGCAAGAAAGCTGAGCCGCTTGGATTTCCTGTAGGATGTAACCACAGGAAATTAATTTGGCGCTTTCTGATGGCATCACCCTGACCACAGAGCTTCTCTGAACAAAAAGCTGTTTTTCTTGGCTTCCTTCGCAGACATTTTTATAATGCAAATGTTATAAAGTTGCAATAGGGCTGATGTGAATTCCACCAGAAGGGAATTTGGTGTGCGACTGTAATGAGGTCATTGTTTTACCTCTGACTGTACAGAGAATTGGCAGAGGAGGTAAAAAGTGCTCCTTTGTATGGGATACTGCTGCCTTCAGAGGGACTGTTGGGGTCTGAGGCTGCTGGAGCAAATGTTCTTCCCAGGAGCTTCTGCTGGGCTGTGGAACAACCGAGGAGGAGGTTGCAGAGAGTCTGTCTGGAGCATCGAGGTCTGTCCTCCCTGCCTAGGCCTGGAGAAGGGAAGTTGTCAGCAGAGTGGGGAATCGTCTCAGCTGCTCACAGGGACTCAGGGTGTGAAAGGTTTCTCTCCCCTGGCACAGGGAGTCTGTGCAGCTCCTGTTAGAAGCACTGTGTCATGCTGAGCACAGGCCATTTGCTCTTCCAGTCAGTGTGGGGAGAAGTTTAGGCTGTTTTGTGATACTTGTGCCTGCAGAGAGCATGAAGCAGGTGTAGCTGGGATTTGGCATACCTGCAGTGTGTCTAGGAGAGACCTCATGTGTGGGTTTGGTGTGTTCTGTCCTCTCTGTGACCGAAACATCAGCATTGTCCAGCAGTTCATGTGCTGAGCAAATCCTGTTCTGGTAGCTTGGGCTGCTGCTCTTTTTTTCCAGTGCCCGTGGAAGGTCTGGGAGTTGTACAAAGAGAAGTTCCCTAAAGTAGCAGCTAAAGTCCTTGGATGTGCCAGAGGAGAAGTGGTGGATGATGTTAGCAAGGAATGCTGCATCCCATTACTTTAGCTCATTGTCTTTTGCCTGTCACAGAACTGGCTCTGATGAGCAGCAGAAACTTGCAGCCTGTTTCTCCTCAGAGTGGACTAAGGCCTGCAGTTAGGCTACCACATGCTGGAGGTGCAGAATGTTATATCTGTACTCTGATTTTTTAATTAATTGCTGTGTTTTTAGCACCAGCTAACCTGATCTTCTGAAAGCCATTGTGTAACTCATGTAGTGTCCATCGATGCCACGTCACAAGCTGTGATTTAGGCAAGGGCTGTGCAACTGATGACCTGTGCCAGGGTCAGAGGAAAGACTGCAGTCAAAATGTGAATGTGAAAGCTGTAATGCCAGTCCTCTGTGTTCCTCTCCATCACTAGCTGCTCCTGAGGTGTGGAGAACTGTCTTGTGTTAGGAATTCTCTAAGGCCAGAGTGCCCAGGCAGAGCCAGTGGTGTGTGATCTCCTGGGACAGCTTGGAGTGGCCCTTTTTGATGACTGTTTGCAAGGGCCTGTGCTCCTTCCAGAGCTTTTCCTTTTAGAGAAGTACTGCTTGAGTTTTGGAGCCTTGAGGGCTGATGAGCAGAAATGGACAGGAAAGCTGTGGAGCTCCTTCTTGGGTCCAGTGTCCAAACCCTCACACAGGCTGTGATTGAGGCCACTGCCACCACAGGGGCTCCACAGTGGAATAGCTCCCTGCTCTCCTGGGCCCTCAGACGCCTTCGATTACAGCCTCAGTGTTCAGAAATAGCAGAGCAGCACGGCGAGATCATAGACTAACCATCAGGAAATGAATGCCTGTGTGAGAGTGCAGTGCCAGCACGGAGCTCTCGGCGAGGATGCTGCTGCCAGAAAACCACTGGGTGCTGGCAGCTCCCGTGTGCTGGCTGCTGGGCACATCTGGAGCTGAATTGGGCCTTTCCTTGGGATGCAGCATCCCTCTTTGCCCTGCAGGAGTGAATCTGCCCCCCTGACCTCTCCCTGGGGCTGGGATGAAGATGCAGCTGAGAGCCTCAAGGCTGTTTCCTGCTGCCCTTTGCTCGTGGCTGCAGGAAGGGCAGAGAGCAGAGGACAGACTGAGAGATGGTGTTAGTGCCAGCTTGCCCCTGGGTTGACTTGTGATGCCCAGCAGCTTGCAGCAATCATTCCTGCCCTGGGTTTGATGGGTTTTCCCCCCTTGTCCCTTTGTGGAAGGAATTGGTGCAGAACAGCTGGGGCTCAGTGCCCTCCTCTGTGTCTGGGGCTGCCCCTGGACGTGTCCCCGAGCAGATGTGGCTCAGGGCGTTCTCTGCAGGTGGGTGAGCTCAGACACTGATGAGCCAGGTTTTACTGTAACAAGATGGTTTTTAAAACGGTTGCAAATGTAAGGCAGAGTTTGTGTTTGCAGCTTCAGCAGAATTTGCTCAGAAAGGCTGACTGTTTGCAGGAGAAGGGGATGATGAAGGTGATAATTAGAGCTGCGCGGTTAAGTGGCGTAGAAGAAGGGTGTTTCTTAAGCAGGCTTTGGTGGGTTTTCTGTGTCACTTTGGTGTGTCTGTGGAGGTTAGGGCAGTGATGGAGCCACAGCCAGAGGGATCACAGTCACTGTGCACCTCTGGAGGAGCAGTGTTGGGGAATACAGTTACTGGGACAGGCACAATCCCTGGCTGGATTCAGGGGGGAATTTGCAGATTCTGCAACTGTCTGAACATACTTTGTGAGCAGCTCAGCCACTGGTGGTTATTTAGGTTTGCAGCTCTGGTAGTTTTTCCCAGTCCTGTTCAAAGCAGTGAAACTCGGTATAAAACTCCCACGTTTGGTAAACTGCAGCTCCTCACTGTCAGGCTGTGCAAGTCAAAGATCAAATTTCACCTTCTTGTTTCCAGAAGGAGATGCAGGAGGAAAGATAGATCATTCCTTTCTGATGAAATCTGTAAATTCTATAAAGCCAAGGTTTTCTGCCCCTTCCTGAAGGGAAAGGGAAATGCTTTCCAGGTGTCCCTCCTGCCCTGCTTTGTCTGTAAAGCCACAGCTTCAGTTGATCGCAGAGCTGTGAGGATTCAGCCTTTTCCCTGCAGTCCCTGTTGCATTATGGTTTGGGGCAACAGAATGGGGTTTTTCTCTGCTCTGCTGAGTTAGGTAAGGAAAAGACAGGAACACAGTCTGAGCTGGAAGTGGCACAGCTGTCCTTCAGGGATGACTTCCTCTTCATTCTTCCTAGTAAAGTGGAACTTGGGGGCTCAGTGTGGAGATCCCCATCCCATTGAGGATGTGCAGCTCGAGGGAGCCCACGGTGGTGTCCCTGCCTGGGGGATGTGGCTGTGCAGAGAGGTGTTCTAGCCCTGGGGTTGCCACATAGCTCAGACAGGAACAATCTTAAACCTTGTGACCGCAGTTATTTTGTTATGTTTGCAAACAATCTGGAAAATGAGGACAGGATATAAATACCTCACAAATGAGAAGTGGAAAGAGTCTTCAGGCTAAAGCAGTTTGTCATGCATGAAAACATTGACTAAGATGTCATGGACAGGCTGTGGAGGCAAAAGGAGAGCAGTGTTTGCTGCATAACCGACAGAGCTCTGCAGAAAACCAGCAAAGAAGGCACTTGCTTTCTGCTTTTGTCTTTCTGTAGTGAAGCCACTGCTTCAAAATAATTTATTACATAGTTGTCTGCCAGAAGTGGGTTATCTGCTGCCTGTAGCAATATGAACAGGAAAGAGAAAAAGGAGAATTTGCCTGTTTCCTTACAGCTTTATCACATCTGACAGGAGTTCCAGGAGTAAGGAACAGGCTGAGAAGGGCTTTGCTAATTGCTAATCTATACTAATGGTTAAGGCAGCCACTGCTAATAGAAGTGCAGGAATGACGAGTTTAGGGTGTATCCAACAGCAAAGAGCTGCTGCTTTGTGAGCTTTTACAAGAGAAGAGTGGGAAAGGACTCCAGAGCTTTTGTTAAGAAATTAGTGCCTCTTTGTTACTGATCTCACCAGAGCATCTCTAAGTGCTGTGCATGTGTCCTGCAGAGATGGTGACTTGGCAGGGGTGTCCTGTTTCTATGTCAAAACCTCCCAGTATCTTCTCAGGAAGGTCAAGCAGCAAGAAGATCAGTGGGTGACTGTGGTGCCATCTGTATTCACAAACGTTCTGAGTGCATGGGATTACCTCTTCCCTCTTTGTTTCTCTATTCTGCTGTCTGTTTTTCTCTGGGGTTCTTTGAGAGAGGCTCTTTTGAGTTCTGGTGGTACTTTCAAGAAATTGGAACAACCTGCTGCTTGGTTCAGCCTCTGTGTAAGAATCAACTCCCCAAATCCCTGTACACTTTACACAGGATTCACAAACAACAGAATGGTTGATCGGGCTGCTAACTACTCGAGCAAAATGCTGCTCCCAATCTCTGCTCTCCAAAGAGGTGAGAGGCCAGTGTCAGTTTCTAGGAACTCAGTGGAAAATTACATGCAGAAACCAGAAATGGGTGAACAGATCCTGCCCTTGCAGTTCCTGGACTGGATACGTGCAGAAAGAAGGGGCACTTTGGCAGTTGCTGTCTGATGTGAGCCTGTGCACAAAGCCAGGCAGCACAGAGCCTTCCTGCTGGTCTCGAGCTGGTTTTACTGTGTATTTTCATTATCACTCTGGGGACAGCTGCCAAGAATCACTCATTGCCCAGTGTGCAGCTCCAGCCCACAGTCTCCCAGTACTCAGAAATGGGTACAGTCCAGGTGCATCCTTGGCTGGATTGGCTGAAGTTTCCAGCAAGCAGCTGAAGGGATGCAGCAGGATTTCCAGGGATCAGACAGGAGGCTGAGCTGAAGGAGGTGGGGGCTCTGCAGGGTGTCCCAGCACATCTGCCCCATCATTGCTTTGTTGGGACTCGCTGTGGCTTGACTGGTTTTTGTTTTGTAAGTCATAAGCTCGTTAAACTAAAGGCCAAAGCTCATCTTCAGGACTATGTAGGACCAAAAATTGCTGGGTTCACCATGGCACCAGCAGAATGCTTTCCTGGCTTTTGGAGGAGTTTGCAGATCCAGGTCTGTGTCTTCCAGGATCATTGCTGATTTTGTACTAGACTTGAGGGTGATCTGATTTGTAGAACTGAAACCTCAGTACTGGCCATTTGCTGGGAGGATGTGGCTGAGCAACTCAGGGTAGCCTGGGCGTGCTGGATCCCTCTGTGAAGGGCTGCTGGGGGAGGGCTGTGCAGCAGCCAGAGCAGAGCTCAGTGAGATGGGGGCAGATTGGTTTTCCAGATTTCCTAACAGGACAGAAGCTTTATTTTTACCCCGTTGACCTTGAAGTCTCAGGTTCTGCAAGTATTGTGTTTTCGCTTAATGAGACCTTGTGAGAAATTTGACTCAGTCTGCAGAACGTCTTCCTGGACACTTCTTGCTGCACTGTTCAGTTCACCAAAGCTCAGTTTGTGTCTGGCCCAGATGTTCAGCTCTGTTGTTGGGTGTCCAGAGGTACAGACATGCCCTTCCCAGTTGATGTTGTTCCCATGAACACTCATGCTTCAAACAGCTGGTCTTGAGGGGCCTCTGATTAACCACTGGGACTCGAAAATGTGACCTGTGATGTGGGTGTACATCTCAGACCTCATTAGCAGTGTGGTGCTGTCCTCTGCCTCACTGGTTCCAGCCTCTCAGTGCAGCAGCAGCCTGGCTTCGTTAGGGATCCAGGGCTGACTGCCAGCTGCTGGGAGAGCACTTGCCATATGAGTTCATTTGGGAATTGAGGATCCTCCAGGGCACTAGTGCTGCATTACAGCTCAGACAGTATGACCTGCGTGCTCGGGAGGATGAGCTCAGTGATGTGATCAGCCTTAGTGCCTGAGCATCACCATTTGGATTTCTAGCAGAGAGCATCCATCCTTTGTCTTTCTCTTTCTGTCTTTAGCAGGTTTTTTTAGAGTCAGTTTGACTGGATTCATACAGGTTAGTCTGGTTCGAATGTGATAGGATTAAGCAGAACGAAGGGAAATCTGACCAGTGCAGGAAATTTGGGAATGCACTAAAAGGCCATATGCTTTGTTTTGTTTGGACTTGTGACTCAAGAGGGAAATGTAATACTTCCTGAGGATCTCCTTTAAATGTCCCCATTTGACCTTCACAGCACATGGATTTTAGCTGAAAGAAAAGCAGTCTTCTGGTTTTACTTTCCTCTCTCAGCATCTGCAAAACCCAGCACACTGCCGAGGCCTGGACCCGGCTGCAGTAAAAGAAATGAAGCAGAAAACTTGTGCAAGAGGTGCAGCTCTGGGAGCAGCACTCTCTGGGTTTCCAGGGGGACCCACCTCAGCCAAGGCTTCCCCCCTGTGCTGAGTTTGCAGCGAGGGGGTGTCCAGCTTAGGAACAAGAGCAGTGAGGATTGGCACAGGTCAACACGCTGCTGGAGGAGTTGGAGATTTTTTTGCTGCACAAAGAGCTTCTCTGGGACCTGTGAGATCCAAGTTTGTGACTCGCTGCCTTATTCTTCCAGGACTGACTTTGACCAGGGCATGAGTCACTCTTCAGTGTCCCTGCTGCGGAGAAGCTTGTGGTTTGAAATGAGAGCTTCTTTCCTTACATCACCACTAAAAATGTCCAGTCAGCCTAAAGTGATCGCACACAGGAGCCTTTCAGACTGTGTTCAGAAAGTGACCAAATTTGGGCTGCTTGGGGGGAAGCTAGATGAAGCTCAGGTGGTGCTTAGGCTCAGTGCTGAGGTCTCATTTGTAGTGTCCCTGGGACGGTGTATCTTGTGTGGCTTCCCTTTCTGTGTGGGCTGAGCTGAGTGCTGCAGAGCCTGGTCCTTACCTGTACAGCAAACAGCTCCCATGCAGAACGAGCTGGGATGTGTCCCTGGTGTCAGGTAACCTGTGTCCATCCCACCCTAACAGCTACACCAGTGCAGGGCACAGCAAGATTGGACTGTGTGCTCAGCCTGTCAGTGCTTTCAGAGCTCTGTGTGTCTGTTCTGGAACAATCTGCTCCCCTCCCCACCCCCAATCACACTCACAGGTGAACCAGCACATCTTTGCTCATGTTCAAGAGCAAGGGTGTGTGGGTGAGGGGGTACACTGGCTCTCAGAGCTGCTGCTGCCTGTCCCCAGTACAGCTGTGATGAATATGCATGGCTGAACTTCTGGATACATCCAGAAGTTGATGCATGTTTCACTGCATCCATGGGATCAGGCTGCTGTTACCCTGTGCCCAGAGGGAGAAGGGAAGTGAAGAGGAACAGCACGCAAGGGCACTCTGGGTCTCTGAACAATCCTAATTGGGGTCTGTGTTTGGGGATGAAGGGAATTTACAGTGAGATATACCAGGCACAGCATCCTCACCTTGCCCATTTTAGAATAATTATAGTTTTCTTATTGAAGCAGGCTGCAGTCAGGTGAAGACTTTAGATGTAATGTGATTGGGAAATGACCATTCTCTGGCAAGGGTGAAATACCTACAGAACACATCTCTCCAGGTCACCAGGTCCCTGTTAGTTGGCATTCTGTGCTGCACATCTGTGTAACATCAGACTCTGCCTTATTCAGCTGAAAACCTGAGCTGGCTGTTGTTCCCAAGAAAAAGAGAGCACTTAGGAACCTTTTTCAGAACTTCCTTCTGTGCCTCAGCTCAGTGGCAGAAGAATCTGCTTTCTATTAAAGTGATAAATTGCTTAATTGGAGGTGTAAGCAACCCCCACTGTAAAATTTGTCTTTGTCAGGTATA
Source organism: Acanthisitta chloris (assembly GCF_000695815.1). Taxonomy (NCBI): domain Eukaryota; kingdom Metazoa; phylum Chordata; class Aves; order Passeriformes; family Acanthisittidae; genus Acanthisitta; species Acanthisitta chloris. The sequence goes on along the minus strand of NW_008664123.1, from coordinate 38,163 downwards.
TAAAGCATTGATTTTCTTTGTTTGCTGATACAAACCCCCCTGGTATGGAGCTGTAGTCTCCCATCACCCTGCTACTAAGCAGAGCTGTGTGCTAGCACAGCTGGAGTCTGTTTCACATGTGTCAGCCTTGTGCTCTCCCTGCCACGATGGGACTCTTCTGCCAGTGACGTGGGAACACCCCATCCCTCTTGGCCCGGTGTGTGAGCCACTTGGGGTTCCCAGTGGATCCTATTATGTGGAGGATTTTATTAAATATACAGTGGTGAATTTCTCTTCGGGAATCCTGTTCCTAACCCCCTGAAGTGAGTCACTGGAGTCCCCCAGCAGATGTTACCACCAAATTGTACTTAAACACTGCTGTAAGGGCAAGCTCCCCTGGCTGCCCCCAGAGCACATAAAGCACTGATGGTTATCCTGCTGCTGCACAAAGCAACCTCAGCCTGGGGAAGCCAGAAGTGCCACAGGCTCTGCTCGTGCAGACTCCAAGAGGATTGAGAAGTGCTGCTCTTGGATCAGGTAACAGTGGAAGCTGCTACAGAATAAAACGTGAGGAGTGTTGGTGTGAGGGACATGTCAGGGGGTAGACATGGCCTTCCTGCCTTGTCTAGCTGTCTGTGAGCCACAGCCCAGACTCTGAGAACAGCCCCAGCTTTCCAATCAGCTCGGGCTATTTCTTGCAGCCCTCCACCCTTCTTTTTCCATTGCCCTTTTTGTCTCCTTCTGCTTTTTCTTCATTTCTGCTTCTCTTGTCCTCCTCCCACATCCTGGTTTTGGACAGTCCAGCCCTGGGCACTCAGGCATCTGAGCCAGGTGTCTGCATGTCCTGGGAATGGTTGCCAAGCTTGTACCCTTCATTCTGGGTCTTTACTGGGAGCCTGAGCATGCTCTTGGGCAAGGGGATTAGGAGCCCTGAGAATAAACGTTTCCAGCCACACAAATTTCAGTTCCTATCATCTGCTTCCCATTCTAGGAGACATCCTAAGGATTTCTTCCCATGTGCGGTATGAGCAGTCTCTGCTTCTGTCAAGCTTTTCTTGTGCTCAGACAGTCTGAGATCTGCTGCTTTCCATTTATGCCTCTTTTCCCCAGCCATAGCCCATTAACATCATCCAAGTCTCTGCCTGATGGCCCTCTGCCAGGGCTCATCTCCTCAGCAATCTGCACGCATGGATGTCCACTTTTTTTATTTTAGCAGCCCCAGGAGACACCAGATTTTACTGACTCCTTGTTTTCCAGAAAGACATTTCCATTCTCTTCCCATCAGTATCAGAAATGCTGCTGGTGGTGGCTGGTCTTTCAGAACTGGTCGAGGCTGAGTTGGTTCTGGGTGTGTTGTGCCAGTTTGGCTGTGCCCAGGTGGTGCCACAGGTTTGTTCCACAGCTGTGGGCATTGCTCACCAGCAGCATGGAAGGAGCTCCAATGCACCTGGAGGCTGCAATGGGCCCCACTCGGTGTTTTGGTCCAAAGAGGTGATTCTTCCCCTCTACTCTGCTCTCATGAGATCCCACCTGGAATACTGCACACAGTTCTGGTGTCCTCAATGTAAGAAGAACATGGAACTGTTGGAGCAAGTCCAGAGGAGGCCATAAAGTTGCTAAGAGGACTGGAGCATCTCCCCTGTGAGGACAGACTGAGGGGGTTGGGGCTGCTTAGCCTGGAGAAGAGAAGGTTGTGTGAGAGAACTTTTCAATATCTGAAGGGCCTACAAGGAGCTGGAGAGGGACTCTGTGTTAGGAACTGCAGTGATAAGACAAGGGGTAACGGGTTCAAATTGAAGGAGAGAAAGTTTAGGTTAGATCTTAGAAAAAAGTTTTTTACTATGAGGGTGGTGAGACACTGGCACTGGTTGCCCAGAGAGACTGTGGCTTCCCCAACCCTGGTGGTGTTCAAAGCCAGGTTGAATCAAGCCTTGAGCAACCTGCTCTGCTGGGAGGTGTCCCTGCCTAGGGCAGGAAAGTTGGACTAGATGATCTGTAAGGTCCATTCCAACCCCTAAAATTCTATGATTTTAAGATGGCTACATGTGTCTGTTTTTTTCCCTTTTTTCCTCTAGTGAGGTTGCAAATGACTCAATACTCTGTATCTATTAATCTTCATGAAGATTTGTGTAAAAAAGGATTAAAATTCAGAGCAACAATATTCACGTTGGTTTTGTAGCAACCTCCAGACAGGCCCCTCAGACCCTGTAAGAGCTTTCCCTCAGCAGTGTCAGCCAAGGAGTGACATCACTGTGCTGCTGAAGAGGTTGTCCCATGCCAGACTGCCCCGAGGCTGCAGCATGGAGCAGGACCTGCTCCCAGCTCTGCTGTGCCCAGGAGGGCCTGGGGGTGCTGCCTGAGGGAGCTGAGGTGCTCAGCTGGCTCTGCCCTCCCCCTGACATCTCCTTTGTGCAGGTCTGGAACTGGGTCATGGCAGCAGCTGAGCAGCCCAGAAACGCACGTGGAGGAGTCGGGGTCAGGACGCTGGAGCAAACAGCCTTGCTGGGGCAGCATGCTCCCAGCTCTGCTGTGCCCAGGAGGGCCTGGGGGTGCTGCCTGAGGGAGCTGAGGTGCTCAGCTGGCTCTGCCCTCCCCCTGACATCTCCTTTGTGCAGGTCTGGAACTGGGTCATGGCAGCAGCTGAGCAGCCCAGAAACGCACGTGGAGGAGTCGGGGTCAGGACGCTGGAGCAAACAGCCTTGCTGGGGCAGCAGATGTGCACTGGGGGAACACATTTTTTTTTGGCTGGGTGCTCTGGCACTGCCAGGTGGAAGGCAGGCCTGTGTCCTGGGAGATGCAGTGGGCAAAGGAATCTGATTCTCAGATAATTTATGTTGTTAAACACAGCTGTTTATTGGTGGTAAGAACTCGGGTTTGCAAAGAGCTATATTTAGGTGAGATGTGCCCAAGGGACAGAGGCTCCAGCTGCTGAAATGCTGTTGTCTTTGCTGCAGTCCCAAGGTTGTTGGGGGCTCAGGACCCTCCCTGGGGGTGCACAGTAAGAACTGGCTCAGCCTGCAGTGTGGCTGTGTCCAGGTGCACATTATGCTGCTATCTCTGGCACTGCTGTGGCCTCAGTCCACAGGATTATGGTGCTTTGACATGAACTTATGGCATGGAGAGTGGGACAGAGCAGACATTTCTTGGCATTGTTCCCTGCAGGTGATTATCACTATTTGTCTGTTTTCCTAGGAGCTGATTTACACAGGATCTTCTGCTGAGTTAGCTGGACCTGGTGTAGGTGTTAAAATAGCCAGGAGAGGTGACCTGAGGTGTGGCTGCACTGCTCTGTGGACAGCTGGGGCTGGTCCTGGAGTGCAATTTTCTGCAGCAGTTACTGTCTTCTCAGTGGTCTCTGTATCTTTTCAGTGCTGTCTTTCCCCTCTGCCAGGTACACCCACACACTGCATGCTTCGGAGAAAGAGGTAACCCAGGCCATGTCCTCCCCAGGCAACCCCATCCATTCTTGCTGCCCTGGGGGGTGTAGAACTGTAGAGAGCAGGTTTTCTGGCTGGTTGTCACATTCGTTCTCTAGGATGGCCCTTTGTGGTTTTGATTTCTAGGACTGAGGACATCTGACTCGTTGCCCTGATGATTGTACTCACAGTGCCCTTTTCCCCTGCAGGCAGCATCCTCAGCACTGAGCAGCCTGGGCCACGTGTACACAGCCATCGGGGACTACCCAAACGCTCTGGCCAGCCACAAGCAGTGTGTGCTCCTTGCCAAGCAGTCCAAGGATGAGCTGTCTGAGGCACGGGAGCTGGGCAACATGGGAGCCGTGTACATCGCCATGGGCGACTTCGAGAACGCGGTGCAGTGCCACGAGCAGCACCTGAAGATTGCAAAGGAGCTGGGGAACAAGCGTGAGGAGGCTCGAGCCTACAGCAACCTGGGCAGCGCGTACCACTACCGCAGGAACTTCGACAAAGCCATGTCCTACCACAACTACGTGCTGGAGCTGGCCCAGGAGCTGTCTGAGAAGGCCATTGAGATGAGAGCTTATGCTGGCCTGGGCCATGCAGCTAGGTGTATGCAGGACCTGGAGAGGGCTAAGCAGTACCACGAAGAGCAGTTGCACATCGCTGAGAGCCTGCAGGACCGAGCTGCTGAAGGCAGAGCCTCCTCCAATCTGGGTAAGGCCCTGACACGGAGCAGAATGTGTCAGGAAATGCTGAGACTATCAGAGATCTTGCTGTGTGCTGTCTTCTTAGTCACCCCAGTTTCACCAGGCTGTCTTGGTAAATTAAACAGGCCCTTGGCAGATTGTGTGCTGCTGTAATGTATTCCATGTTCAATTATTAAATTCCTCAGAAGGGCACTAGAAAGCACAAGCTCATGGCAAAAGGGAAATGAAAAGATAAAACGCATTTGAAGAGCTCTTCAGGAGTCAGAAATATATGTAAGTCTTGCACTAATGCAAGAAGTGACCTGGTTTGTTTCCTGACCATTTCTTTGTGAGCTTGTCTGCTGGATGATGATATATTGCAGCCTCGTAAGTTGGGAGACACGTGGGTCCTAAGTAAGTTTGTTTTCAGATGCACATGTTGAAATAACAGTGTGTAGGAGTCTTATGCTCTCCTCAGGAGAGGCATTAGCAGGCTGGGAG
>NW_008664123.1:31769-33560 GCF_000695815.1 Acanthisitta chloris | reverse complement strand
GTCCTGCTGCTGCTGCTGCTTCACAGTGCCAGATGTGGCAGTGACCACAGAGGCATTTCCATCTCTGCCATGGCTGTGGCAGTTGTGCTGCTGAGCTTCCAGCTGTTGCCCAGGATGTGCTCTCAGCTGCTGGTGCTGGGATAACAAAGCAGGCATTTGCTGGCAGTCCATGAATCCCAGTCCTCACAGGCTGCCCCACACAGTAAATCAGCTCCTGGTTCTGCCTGGCAGTTGGCACTTGGTTCATTTGTAGATGCTAATTGTACTCTGATGTTATCCACAGCAGGTAATTGAAAAGAGCTTGATGAATTACTTAATTTCTCTTAGTAGCTGAGTCTTCAGGTACTGAATGAAGAAGATAAGAGGAACTGGAGAAAACAAAACAGTCCCAGCTTTTTAATTAGTGTTGAAAGTCTCCTCCTCTACACAAATTGGGGCAGATTTGTGAGGCAAAATAGGTTTGTGAGGTAAAAGTGCTTGTGGGCTGCTTAGCATGAGAGAGCAGTGAGCATCAACAAGGTTTCTGCTAGTGTGACAGCACCCAACAGGCAGGAGGGCTGGGGCAGGAGGCCTTGGATGAAGAGTAAAGCACAAGCTACACTCCCCATCCCTGCTCCAACGTGGGGCTGGTCTTGGGGAGATGCAGAGATGTGAGGGATGCACTGGTGTGTGCCAGGGATAGTGGAGCAGGACCTTGGGCTGTCCAGGCAGGGATGGGTGAGGTGTAGGTGCTGGGTCCTTGGTGAGGTGATGGAACTTGGCTAGGCTTGGGCCTCAGTCAGGGCTGAAGGAAAACTCCTCTTGCCGTGAAGCTTAACTCAGTGTTTGGTTTCCAGTGGGGGCTGAGCAGAGGGTGTGCAGGCTGTTTTGGTGGCACAGTTCCTGGCAGATGGCACGGCATGTTCAGCTGTGAGCGCCTGTAAAATGGGGTGGATGTGCTCTGAGCAGCACTGACAAACCTCCAGAGAGCAGAAGCACTTCCATCCACCTCCTCTCCGAAGCACTTGCTGCATTCTGGAGAATTGCCCCAGATCTTTCTGAGCAAATCCCAGAAGCTGAGGAAATGCAGTCTGGGGAAGTGCAAGTTGTCACTTGGTTGTGTTTTTATTCCCTGCATCAGTGTGTAGATGAGCCATCTTGGGTTTCTTATGTCTCCTCCTCCTGTTTCTGTGAGCCCTTTGCCACTGGGCAGACCACAGCTCTTTGGCTAGTTCAAGTTCTGCAGTATTTCTCATGATTGCCTGTGTGTTCAGTGTAGTCTATCTCTGTGCTGCTCATTTTCCCCAAAACACCCCAACAAACTGGTACAGAACTGTTGAGATCAGGTGGGCTGAGCAGTTCTCTGTCAGTGCTTTTATTCATGGTGTTGTACTTGCTGTCCTTGCTTTGCCTCATCCCAGAGTGAAGCAAGTGCTGCTGCAAAAGGAAGCAACTTGCTCTTGTTCCTCACCCTTTAAGGTATCTGCGTGCAGTTTAAATTCTCACTGGCTCAAACTCAGTCAAGTTGGGACCAGAAAGTTCATTTTAATGTCATTACTAATCTTACAGCGGCTTTGGATTTAATGATGCTTTTAGCATGTAATTCCAGAAATTTTTGTTGAAAAACAGGAGAGTTTTGGTGCAGCAGAGAATGTTTTTCTGTGTTGGATTTAAGCCTAAATATAACTTTCAGTTGGTATGCTGACTCAGCCACTCCACACTTTGTGTTAGAATAGTTCTGAGTGCAGGGTCTCACGTTTCAGATGTTACTTGGCTATATTTTTTGTCTTCTCTGTCAGAGTTAAGTTACAC